>NC_066876.1:3960684-4158184 GCF_022985175.1 Labeo rohita
ACAAAGATTGTATTTTCTAGCGATCGTTCAAAATATGTAGTTGTGTATGTTATTTTGTGTAACAGCCCTGCACATGTCATGCTAACCGGCTAAATCACGCTTCTGTAGTTCTGTTGTTCAGCTGTGGACCCACTGTACTCTGACAATTTGTGATTGATGCAGCTTGACTGTCTGTCTGTCTCATTAGTTGGAGTAATGATAAAGGATGGCGCACGAAGCGGCTTTCACACCGAGTGCGGAAAGCGCTGTGCTATGAAACCCATTCGTTTCAATTTCTTCTGCCCTGCGTGGACGGCTTGTTTCTGCCTCGACCAAAGCGCACGTGCCGCAGACAAAGTTCAAATGAGTTGCTCAAATGAACTTTTGCCGCTGTGCTCTAAAGGGCTGCACTGAACCCAGCGGCCAGCACAGAGCTTTCCGCATTCGGTGTGAAAGCCGCCTTAATGCATTATACAGTGTTGAAGTTTACAACATAGAGGTGTGCCCGGTCCGCTTACATAAGCAAATTGTGAGCACTTTCCACGGTAGACCGTGCTAACTTGTTGATCAGCCACTTCAGCCGTTTCATCATCAGACTCTGGCTCGAATTGGTACGGTAAAATCGATGCCATGTTTTCTATGTATTGACAAGTCTCCAGGGCTGTCAATCAGTTATGGTAATGGGCATTTCGTTCTCCGACACACTGTACGCAGTAGACCAATCATAAAGGACTGTGCCATCTGACCAATCATACCAGTGAGGGCAAACGGAAAGGAGGGGTTTAGAGAGACTGATTCTTCGAACTGCTTCGCACGAGTCGTTTTTTGAATCATTTAGAAATGGGGTAAACTTAAATCTATTTTTGGAGAAAACTGAAGTGTTTTTTGACCTTGCACACATAAACCTGTTTTGGGAGTCTATTAAAACAATATTAGCAACCTTTAAAATGGCATAATAGGGGCACTTTAAGAATACCCTTATAATGTATTATATAAACACAGACTTAGAAAGTGTAACCAACTTTGTCTACCTGATAACATATTAGCAAGTAGCTTGGCATAACTAGTAAAATATATAGAAATCACTTTCAAAATGAGACTACCTTGTATATCCACTTTTTCCAAGAGAGTGAGAATCCTGGTTCTTCAAAGGAAAATAAGATCTTGGTTTTTAGTTGTTTCTCATTTTAATCCCATTTTGTTTTATTTTGTGTAATTTTACATCACCTTGAGGCCACCTTGGAAGTTTGCTGAGGCAGTTCTCTACAGAGTTCTCTACATAGGCAGCTCACTATACCTAAATATTATAAAAATACAATACAATACAACTTTATTTTCAACCAAGGTTGAAATTTCACTGTGTAGATTTTAACTATACTGTGTTGTAAATAAAATACAAATAATCAAAACCCCCATTATTTTCCTTTCCTCACATTCTTTCTTACCTGACAGTCACTCTGATGGTCCATTAGGGGATGGCCCTTTGTCTCTCAGGTGTGAATCGCTAAATATTCACAGCCATTGTCACTCCCTCACATACAGCCTTTGTAATACAAAACATATCTTACAAAAGTTAAATCAATATGTTGTTTTCTGTGAACAGGGTGATTTTCAATCGTTTTCAGTCGTAGGTGCTGTTTCATCAAAAACACAAACATGTACATTCATGTTGCTCACATATTATTGTAGCCCAGTTTGTGCTGATTACAGTGTAATCAGACTTTAGGCATTCATATATTTTTAAGATGCTGAAAAAAGCACCTTTTGGAGACCCCATTCTCCATAAAGAAAGAAGAAAAAAGGAAAGAAGAGAATAGTGGAATCTGTATGGGTGGAGGTTGGCTGTGGGTAAGTTGTTTAGAGCACTAGTTGCTGATCGTTGTTGCCAACACTGATCTATAATACAACACTGGAGTGTTCACATCATCATAAAAAGTGAAACCACAGTGCCGCCATATTCCAATACATTCTATTGAATTAATAAGAACTCCTCTATAACTGTCAGTCTTATTCAGTGGGGGTGTCAAAGACCAAATCATTGAAGCCTCCAGGGTGTCCTCCAGCACTCAAAAAAATATTTCAGCCCTTAACTTAATTCAATTACGTACAAAATTTCCATGCATTTAGATTACGTAGTTTTAATTTAAACAAATCAATTAAACTTAATGGGATTCAAATGCATCAGTCTTACGTAAATGAAACAGGTAAAGTTGATGTAATAGTTCCCAGTGTTAAACAAACCCTGCTCAGTGTTCATGTGTTTCCACACTACAGAGTGTTCAAGTAGCATTGACACAGTGTTGGAGTTAAGGAGATCATTATGTCATGATTGACCAATAATGATGAACACCTGTTGTTTACAAGCAGAATCACTGAAGGAAAGAGAAACACAAGAATCAGCCACAGCCAAAGATAAAATTAACTTAAATAACTGAAGACATTAAATCTCTGATTAAACAACTCCACAAACAACATTACAGTTTGACTTGATTTCTGTCGTATATCCACAAATATTATTTGAGAACGTCTAAACAGAGGTTTAGATGTTTTATTTTAAAAAATGTTTCATTTGACCTCACCATCATGGCGAACAGGGTTTACTTTAGTTGGGCTCTTGACCCTTGACTTTCTTAGTATAGTTTTTTTTTTTTTTTTGTTCTTTAGTTGCTGTAATTGTGTGCGTACAGCACATTTGTACAGTGCGTGCAAAAAAAGGGGGGTCCTTATTAAGTGTTCTTGGTTAATTATTATTGATGTTGTAATCATTGTCAAGTGGCCTGATTTGCTGATATTGTTCAGTGGTTTACCACTTAGTTTCATTATATTTATAGTAGTTGTATGAACTGTTACTATTACTACTTTAAGATCTGCAGTATTATTTAGACACACACAGACATCAAGAATCAGCATATGAATCTCAACAATGGTGACATTCAACAGCTGCATGCTGGGAGTCATGGGTGAGATTTGTACTCGGCTGCTACCCAGCATGCAGCTGTTGAATGTCACCATTGTTGAGATTCAAATGCTGATTCTTGATGTCTGTGTGTGTCAAACTGATGCTGTAGATTTCAAGTATAAGATAAACATCCATCATAGTTCATACACCTGTTGTAAACATTATGAAAGTAAAAGACTAACCACTGCACATCATGCCACTGGATGATAATGATTTAACAAACAATAAACACAATAAACAACACTGTGTCAATGCTACTTGAACACTCTGTAGTGTGGAAACACATGAACACTGAGCAGGGTTTGTTTAACACTGGGAACTATTACATCAACTTTACCTGTTTCATTTACGTAAGACTGATGCATTTGAATCCCATTAAGTTTAATTGATTTGTTTAAATTAAAACTACGTAATCTAAATGCATGGAAATTTTGTACGCAATTGAATTAAGTTAAGGGCTGAAATATTTTTTTGAGTGCACTTGCCCAGCCACAAGCTCAGTCCCAAGTACAATGGTCCCTTTCAGGTCACAAGACAAATCAACCTGTTCACTTATGAGTTACAGCTTCCTGTACACAAAACACGCTTGTATCAGAGAGGCTTATTAGGGAGGCTTACAGGAACCCGAGCAACCTAAAGAGCTGCAAAAATGGGGTTGAAGCAGTTTCTCCAAAAATATAGGGAGGCTCAAAAAGAGCCAACAACCTAACATCCTGAATCAACCCAAACCGTTCCGGATGGTGAAGGACTCACAAACAACCCTCAGGAGCGAAAGGGAAGTGCAGTTAGGCTCCTAGCCCCAGGAAGCAAAGCACTGCATAACATACCACCCCCAATCGAAGGAATCCAAAGAGAGCTCCCAAGTTTTCACAGATGCCTCCTATCATCAAGACTGGAGGCCCATGACCACACTTGAAGTTAACCCCAAAACCCAGCCATCAGCGGGCAGCTCTATCCATAGATAGAGGCAACTAAACACATCATAGCCCTGGTTTTAGCACAGCTGAATTGCAAGCGCATGGAAGCTCCCGCCTCCCCAACCTCGTCTGGGGGGGAATTAGAGGAACAGGAGAAAGATGAGGGCGAATGTTTGCCCTAAGGATAGGAAAGTATATCTTACTTACTTTCATCACCCCATGAGCTCAGCAAGCATCTCATCTGAATGACTTCCCTGAGATCTTTATTCTTTTTCCTTGCCTCTCGCCATCTCTGTGACCTACTTGAAGGAGGAGGAGGGGCGTTAGAGGCAACACTAGCCTTCTGGCCCTGTCTCTGGTCAGGACCACCTTGTCATTTAGGCACAAACCCAGATTTCCATGGTTGTAAAGGTCTTAAAGACAGCCGATCATGCCTTCGCTTCTTTAAACTTTTCAACAACCATTTCAACGGAGGTCCCACGAAGTTCAGAAGGTGATACTGGAGCACTCTTTTAACTTGATGTCACCCATGTTTACCCAAAAATGCCTCTCTATAACCACCATCACTGCTACTGATCAACCGGCAGCTGTTTGTTTATAGCCCGTGAGGCACGATTTATGGTGTGGTACAATTCGGATCCTGCATCGGGAAAGGACCCTTACCTAATCCTGCTTCTTCTGCAGGGCACGCTGGTAGGCCTGAAGCACTGCCATAGTATGTACACAGTAAAATCCCCAGAGTAAAAACAACTCTATTCAGAGAACATTGGGCCCCTCTCTAAATGGAGTTAAATTAACACTGAAGCAGAGTTGAAGTTGATAAGATAATTAAGTGATCAATTAAAAGGTGATTGTGCATTAGTGAACACCTGCTGTTAACAATCAGAATCAATGAAGAAAAGAGAAACACAAGAACCACAACTGATTTCAGCCACAGATTAAATCAGCTGAATTAAAATAAGTCATTAAATCGCTCAAGATCTCAGCAGATGATGATTAAACAACTCCACAAACAGCATCACCAGCTTCACTCATTATTAACCAGACTGACTTTATTTCTGTCACACGTCTACAGAAGCTCTTACTGAGATGTACAGAGGATCAGATGTTGATGTTTTAGTGGTTAAAATGAAGCCACCATCATGGAAATCTGTGTTTGCTTTAGTTGGGCTCTTGACTCCCTCAGTTCGATCTCTCTCTTAACAATGTTTGCGATGTTGTAAAGGAGAGTGATCAATGCTTTATGCTAAGCATATTTTAGCTGCTTTTATGTGATGAGATATTTATCATGAGCTAGTTTGAACACATCCAAAACAAATTTTCTCAATTTACACATTTAGATTTTGCATAACCAACCCTGTGAAATTACAGCAGACACAAAAACTTTGCTCTAACAGTTATGAAGTACTTTAAATCCATGTAATGCACGAAAAACCTCCTTCATCATTTAGAGACACACAAACATCAAGTATCAGCATATGAATCTCAACAATGGTGACAATCAACAAAATGCTTCATGCTGCAATGCATGCTGGACAACAACATAATAAAAACTCCCATCCCACACTGCAGTATTAATAATTATTGTCACCACTGTTGAGGATTGTATGATACGTGTTCATGTCTAAAAACCTGAGCTGCTGTAGTTCTATGCTTTTAATACTAAATCTTATGGTGATGTTTGTTTAATAGGATATTATTTTTCAGTAACATGTCAGTCAATAAACTAAAGAGAAAGGTCACTTCATAATGTTCACACAAATGAGCTATCAGCAGAAAGTGTGAAACAATATGAACATGCTGCTTCAAACATTTGATTTAGCAGTGCACGAATGTTTTCTATGAAACAATATTGCAGTGGCTTAGAAGCAAAATTATTTTATGTCACTAAAAGGGTAAAGAGACAAACTAAAGCAAACCTTGACCACAATTATGGTGGCATCATGTTTTGTTTTGTTTTGTTTTTCCCTATTGACCAAAAAAAAAAAAAATTTTAATTCTCAATTAGTGCTTCTGTAGACATACAATAAAGCCAGTCTAGCTAATAATGAGTGAAGCTGGTGATGCTGTTTGTGGAGTTGTTTAATCAGATTTTGAGATAAGATTTATTTCAGTTGATTTCATCTGTGGCTAAAGCCAGTTGTAGCTTTTGTGTTTCTTGTTAACAGCAGGTGTTCATCATTAATGCACAATCATCATTTAATTGACCACTTAATTATCTCATTAATTTCAGTTCTGCTTCAGTGTTAATTTAACTCTATTTAGAGAGGGACCAAATGTTCTTTGAATAGAGCTGATTTTACTCTGGGGATTTTACTGTGTAGAACAGCCACAGCCTGAACTGCAGTCATGTTTATCCTGCTATTCAAATAAGATGTTGATTTTTTTTTTTTCCATTCCAAAGAAGAGACGGTTCACTAGGACCGAGTGGTTTTGCCAGGAGTGGCAAAGTGCACGTCTAAAGGACCACACTAGCCTGTGTGTACAAGTGTCAAATAACGAGAATGTGGATTTCCACACTTCCTAAACATCTTGCTAGTGCTGGTCATTATGGAAACAGAACATTCCTTTCTGCTTCACACATGCTAATGTAAACAAAACAGTCCCTGAAAAAGTCTTTTTATGCTATGCTTCACTGGCAGTGACATCATACGCTGAGAGTGTTCCCTATAGTGACCACTAGAAGATGCAGTGTGAGTTCAATTAAAAGAGGACTGATTAATAAAAAATCATTTTCCCCCTCCCCATGCTGTCTTATGAAGTAGAAAAGAAACTTAAATTCTGCTTCAGAATGAATGGGGAACTGGAAACGGGAGATCTAGTTGTGTTTCACTAAAGTCCCTTTAAGACAAGTCATTTCACTCGGTGGCCATCTTTAAAATGCCTCTCGGGCAAGCAAGTACAGCTCTTTTCTCTTTGAATGGGGAAACATTAAATTCTCCAAAACTGTTCACCAAGCCTACGATTAAATTTCATATTTGAAATCACCCGTGAAATCTGACAACAACCGCTTCATTAATGTTGTTTCTTTTGCAAAAATAGCCTTAAAAAAGCTTATTTTTCAGGCTAGCCCTGTTGAAAAAATCAGCATATGCTGGTTAAGTAGGTTTTGATGCAGGGTTTGATGCTAGTCCTTAGTTGGTTTATGCTGGTCCTTTGCTGGTTTATGCTGGTCCAAGACCAGCTTAAACCAGCTATGGACCAGCAAAGTGCCAGCATAAACCAGCAAAGCACTAGTGTTGTGTCCGAGTCCAGTGTCGAGTCCTAGTTTATAATCAATTGAGCAGAGGTGGGGCTTTCAAAGAGATAAATTGATAAAATAATTAAGTGTCTAAGTAAATGATGATTGTGCATTAATGATAAACAGCTGCTGTTATTGAGAATTACAGCGGATCAGATGTTGATGTTTATTGGTTAAAATGATGCCACCATCAGAGAGATCAGTATTTGGTTTAGTTGGGCTCTTGACCCTTTTTTTTTTTTTTTTTTTTAAATCAAAGTGATTTTTTGCTTTTGAGCAACTACAATTTTTTTGTAAATCAAATGTTTTTGTGTTGTTGTTATAGCAAAAGCAAGTAACCACTGTTTATGCATTCTGACGTAGCAAATGAGTTTACACTTTTTGTTTGTAGCGAAGCATGAATGATCATTGTGAAGTGGTCTGTCTTTTGTTTAAAAACATGGCATTCAGTGATCACTGAACTGCAAAAGACATTAAAAATACATTTTACTTTAACATTAAAAAAAAAAAAAAAAAAAGCTTGCACCAGTTCAGGCTTTTAGACATAAACACTTACCACATGATCCTCAACAGTGGTGACTATATATATTTAATACCGTGCATTGATGGGAGTTTTTATTATGGTTTTACCCAGCATGCATTGCAGCACAAAGTATTTTGTTGATTGTCACCATTGTTGAGATTCATATGCTGGTTCTTGATGTCTGTGTGTCTCTAAATGTGACTGGAGTTCTTTTATATTATATAATCAAAAATTATTGATTTGTAACTATTAGAACTACACTTTGTTTGCATATTGTAACTTTACAGATCTGGTCATGTAAAACCTTAAAAGAAAAATCAGCTGCAATCTTGCCAGCTCACTCTATGTCATTCAGCGCTTTTCAATGAGCAGTTATATATTTTCATAGTATGAAAATAGATAACTGCTCATTGAAAGACAGTGATTATTCTGTTTCATAAAACCACACACATTATTAGAAAAAGATCTGACACAGGATGTCAAGAGTCAAGAGTCTAAAGCAAACATTGATCTCCCTGATGGTGGCATCATTTTAACCAATAAAACATCAACATCTAACCCAATGTAATTCTCAATGACAGCAGGTGTTCATCACTAATGCACAATCATCATTTAATAAGACTTTTAATTATCTTATTAACTTCAACTCTTTGAAAGTCCCACCTCTGCTAAATTGATTAAAAAATAGGACTCGACACTGGACTCGGACTGGACTCGGACACAACACTACAAAGCACCAGCATGAATCAGCTAAAACCAGCATCAAAACCTACCTAACCAGCATATGCTGTTTAATTTCAACAGGGAGACCAGCATGTGCAGTCCTGAGTGTACGTCTCAGAACTCTAACTGTTTCTATAGCAACTGGGACTTCCAACGGCAGCTACAGTGACACGCTGACTTTACCGATTAGCGATTGGCTCATTTATTCTGAGGCGGGCCTTGGCGGGCATAATGAGTGTTGCATTTTTCCCCATTCATAACTATATGAGTGACACATCTTGGGTATTCTATAGTCTTTGGTTTCATGTATGTTCTGTGTAGATTCCCAGTGTTTGCCCATGGACTTTTTTGTTTAAGTGTTTCCTGTGCTGTGTTTGTGGTCAATTTGTAGTTATCAAAGCCACTAGAAGGCAAGCCTGCGACCATTAGCCAAAAAAGCTAAAGCTCTGGCTAAAGCTCTGGCAGTTCATGGGCATGGAGGTCAGAGGCTGTTTTTTTTTTAATGGATGTCAATGGAGAAGAGGCTTTACTACGCTGCATAAACAGCTTTTTAAAGGGGTCACCGAATGCAAAGTTCACTTTTACATGTTGTTTGAACATTAAAAATCCATGCAGTGGTTTTTAATTAATCTGTAAAAATAATATCCCCTTTTTCAAATCGAGCCGTTCTCAGATGCCTGTCAGTGTGGTGTCACACCGACAGAGGCCGCTCCCACGATAGTTGATTGACATGAGCTCTTACCTCAGATCAGCTGTAACAGTCCGACCTCCATTGTTTCAATGCAGGAGCAGAGATGTAAGTTAGTCAAAAATATCTCTGATTGAGCGATTCAGGTGTGGTGTTGCTGGATGTAATAATGAACACAGTGGTCGTCATTTACTCCTGACGTTTGTGAAGGGAATGCTCCTCCTGATCTACATAATCCGTCTATGTTCACACAAATCATTCATGATCGTTTCACTTACAGCAGAGATGAGTATAAGGCTTTTTTTATGAGTCTTTGCGATCCCCGTTCCTAATAATGTGCTAGTTAGCAATTTTAGTGGCTAAATGCAGCTAAAGTAAACAGGCTCGTCACTCCACAGAGAAGAGAGGGGCGGGGTGAGCAGAGCTCATTAACATTTAAAGCAACCTCGACCAGAACAGGTTGATTTTTGCAGAGCTGATTTTGGCAAGGTAAAAAGGGTGTTGTTTTACACCAAAGTATATTATAGACTTTTATTAAGACCCTAAAGAATCATATCAACTTGTGGAAAATGGGCATCCGATGACCCCTTTAAAAAACAACTGCTTATGATTTAATGATTCGACAGCCTATCTGCTAATCTTCAACAAATTCTGACTTGAAACTGTGCATGCCGGTTAGAAATTTTGTCAGACTTGAGGCGGCGCCAATGCCTCGTGACTGTCACGTGTGTCATCAAAGTGATAGCGATTCGAGAGCAGCCGACTGACTCAGACCGGCGCAGTTTCTTCAGAGCGGCTGCAGGAGCTCTGATGACCACATGGCTGTTTCACGATTGGCCAGATTCACCGCATGACAACGAACACGTGTGTTTTGGGTTTATTCTAACATCCTCAAGTGGCGATAATGCTGACAAATCTGTGTTTTTAGAACAGTAAAAGTGTTTTTACTGTAGTTGCAATGTTATATTGAGTCACATTTATTCATAAAACACTGATAAAAGCATACATAACCCCACTTTATTAGTATTTAAATAGTATATGTTTATGTTGATCATTATTCTTGTTCAGATGGCGCTGTATTAAGCAGTATATGAAATGTGTTTCTGTTGCTCATGAAAACGCTTTTGAAAAGTCTGTGTATTTGATAAATATTGCATTTAATTCACTTCATCTGTGATAGAGCATGCAAACACCGCGAGAGCTTCACTAACGAGAGCAGAAAGCGTGCGACTTGACGCCTCCGTTTTCAACTCCGCCCCCCCACTGCTCTCGGCTAATCTCGTTGATCGCCGTCTGTAGCCGTAGATGAAGTCAAACACACCTTATCTCTGGTAGTTATTACCCTTGATTAGTTTCCCCAGCTGTGCCTTATCTTGTTTCCTTGTTAGCTTGTTACCCCCCTGTGTATATATCAGCTTTATGTTTCACTTGTTCTTTGTCAGTTGTGAAATGTACATAGATGCCTGTGATTCTGCCTTGTATGTCTCCTGGTTTTTGCTTGTTAAATGTGTTTTCAAATGCACATTGTGAGCGTTACTCTGCATTGCTCCAGATAACATAGTGCTAACGTAATGTTTCACACTTAATTGTGTATTTCTTCAGATTGTTTAGGCTAATAATGTCCAAAATGCTAAGGAATTGCACAAACAGGATGTTAAAATAAACAAAATTCACCTTTCAAGTCATGAACATTACTACTTTTGAGTAGACATTGAACAGTAAGCATATCCAGGCAGGTTTCATCACTTGTTTTGGTCACCTTAAAAAATTTCCATCGAGGTCTGTGCTATTTGCAGTGCATTTCTGTATTTGGCTGTGTAGGGAGTATTCAAACCGATGGAGATGTATGGCCACTGTAGTAAAAAAAATGTAACATATACATGTAAAATCCTACCTGATCTCATGATGAAAACATACCTGTGGGAACTTTTGAAATATGTACCAGTAAGTACATATCACTGCAGTTTCCAACAGAAATGAACACTAAAGGGTGGTAAAACAGTGAGCCCTTATAATCATTAGTACACAGTTATGATTACAGCTCCATTTTTTTCGCCTTCCCATGTTGACCTAGTGTTCCAGTGTTGTAAATTACTACCCCACTAGTATTGGTAGGTTTAGGGTTAGGTGTAAAGGCAGGTTTAGGATTTAGCAATCATGTAGGGATTTCAACGAGGGGGGTAATAACTTGGTAGGGGGTTGAAAATGGACATAACACTGTACGTAACAAGCTTGCCTGGTAGCTCAGCCGGCATGGAATTGGACTTAGAATGTGGAATCCTAGGGTACAAATCCTGTGAAAAACATGACTAATGTTGAAAGAGCTGAAAGATGAGAAATCGAAAAACTAGCTAAAAACAGTGTGCTTGTGATTGTGTTTATGTCGTTTAGGTGTAGTGCAGATGGTACATTATTTTAAAACATCATAGAGCATTAGAGTTATAGCCTCACTCATTGGACATTTCAAGTCAAAACTGCGGTGACACGTACAAAATCAACGTCACATGAAACATACCATATGTACATTCATCTGTTCTGGGGGGACAGTCTTTTAGTGCCACTCAGTGGACTTTTCTGTTGGAATCTGCAGTGATACTTATTGGCATGTATTTTGCGTCTCGTGACAAAGATCCCACAGATACGTTTTCATCATGAGATTGGTAAAGTATTATGTAGTTTATATACAAACAGCAGAGTAATTTTTTCTTTCTTTTCAACATTTTTTTTTCACCATTTCTGTAAACACTTTGTGATTCTAATCCAACTGTAAACAAAAAAACTGTACTGTGAGTTCAGAAGGTTCACAAGAGTTTGATTTGAAAATTGTATTTTCTTTTTTTTTTTTTACATATGAGGAGACGTTTGTGGTGTAATGCTCTATTTAATAACTGACATATGCTTTGTGAGTTAGATATGGAAATGGACATATGTATCAGTGAATATAGTGGTTAAGCAAATTGAAATGTGTTTTAAGAAAATTAAGTTTACAATATGAGCTTGACTGCTCTTAAATGGCTAGCCACTATACATCCCTGTTTTAGGACCAGCTGCCCATCATAAACCATGCATCTCAGTAACATTTACACTTTGCTTGTAAGCTTTACTAACTGTTTATTTTCCAAAGTTTCTTGGTCAACATCTGACTTCAGCTTAGAAGGAGATTACTTATTGGGTGGCCTTTTCGCTTTACATGAAATTGAACATGAAACAACCCTGTTTTCCACAGAGACCACTGAATGTTTTAGGTAAGTAAGGACCTTTTACCAGTCTACGATTATCAGTAATGTGAAGCATAGTTGCATTTGCTTAAAGTCATGTTTCTAAAATGAATATTCATTTACATGCTATTAACTTCCTTACTGATGTTTTCAAGGCACCTTTCCTCTAAATCTGGTTATCAGATGCTGCAAGTAATGAGGTTTGCTGTTGAGGAGATTAATAACTCCACCACTCTTCTGCCTAATGTTTCTCTGGGCTATGAAATTTTTGACCATTGTTCTAATACAAAGAATTTAAATTCAGTCTTAAAGTTAATCTCAAAGAATGGATCAATTAAACCTAAAGAAAAACTCAACAACTATCAGCCTAAAGTGATTGCTTTAACAGGACCATATGGAAGCTCAAAAACTATTACTATCGCACCACTGATCACAATGGACCTTATACCAATGGTATTTTTTTTTTTATGAAGTTTACGTAATGAAAAATACACTTACTACCTTCTGTTTGTATATATATGTATATATAGTTTTCTTCTATTTTCTTCTCTTTTAAAGGTGAATTATGGAGCTACTAGCTATGCATTAAGCAATAAACTTCATTATCCTTCTTTTGTAAGAACAATTCCTAGCAACAAAGATCTGATAGAGATGATTATTCACATCATTCGGTGGTTTGGATGGAACTGGGTTGCCTTTTTAGGTAGCCAAGATGATTACAGTTCAGATGGACTAAAACTGTTTAACAAGTATATAAGCAACACTGGCATTTGTTTGGCCTATCAAGAGGGTCTGAGTCTAAATGCAAACTACAGCCTTGCACTTAAAAAGATTGATATGCTCAACATCAATGTTATTGTGGTGTATGCTTTGCCACAATATGCAAGCAAAATTATCAAAGCAGCCATAGCAAACAACATCCAAGACAAAGTGTGGATTGCAAGTCAAGCATGGTCTATGAATCAACAGATTCCAAGAGAGCCAGGAATTGAAAAAATTGGCACAATCATTGGCATTACCGAGAGACTGTTATCATTATCGGGATTTGATGAATTCATCTATAAAACCAGAGGAGCACTTGATGCTGGTCATAATGATAGAGCTGAGAGTGACATTCAGGGGAAGAGCAAGACATGTAATCAATTTTGTGATTACTGCTCATTGTTGACTGCAGAGGAGATTATAAATGAAAATCCCACATTCTCGTTTGCCATCTATGCTGCCATATATACTATAGCTCATGCCTTACATAAGGTTCTGCAGTGTGACATCAATGAATGTTCTAAAAACACAATGGCCAAGCCATACATGGTAAGTGAATATATCTGAATCCATGACAAGTAGATTTTTTTTTAATCACATTATTGAAGTAACAATGTTTTAAATAATTATATAATGAATAATGTTCTTCAAATTAAATTATATTCATTATATTGAATTATTACTTATATTTATTATGCAATTTAATAAATGAGTAGAACAGAAGTAATTTTAAATTTATTAATCTAATAATAATAATAATTTATAATTTTTTTGTCTTTTTTATTTGTACACAACACACAACAGCTTCTGGGAGAGATAAAGAAGTTAGATTTTCCACTCAGTGGCCGTCAGGTGAAATACAATGACAATTATGATCCAACCATCAGTTTTGCTGTTGTGGTCTGGCGGACTAATATGAATCCTCCACAGTTTGAGATGGTGGGAACATATGATACACATCCAGAAATTACTTTTACCATTGATAACTCTCTTATGCCCTGGATTAACAGTGGTTCAGTAAGTCATTGTTTGTTGAACTTTTATCTAAACATTTAGCTTTACAGTTTTTTAATTATTTATCTACTTCAGTTTTATACATGGGCGGTGGAAGCAAAATAAATGTGGGTGGGTAGGCGCGAATATTTCCTAAACACACCCACTAAAGAGCAATGCGGTCAGGACTGTGGTGCCCACTTCCTTTGTAATATGTTTGATGATTGTGTCTGTTGTGCCTGCGCCCCCCCGTCCACTCCTTCACCCCAGATGCTGCCTGTTCATATGCATGAGCATTGACCTTAATCGATTAGCGCATTCGTCATGTGGAACGGATTTGACTGATGGCGCTCTAAAAAGTGCACCAAATTAGAGACGGTAAAAGTGGGTGGGTCTGATATCATTGGTCTTCAAAAGTGTCCCACCCACATTCAATGGTTCCGATGCCCATGGTTTTATATACTAACCCATACAGCAAATATCAGTTTGATTCCATTTAAATGTGTCTGAAACGTGTAAGTGCATGCCAGTATTCACTGGTGATGACAGTGATGTCACAAGTGTGAGGAAAACATGCAAGCAAGCCCTAATCATGGTAACAACATGCAGCATCTTGTTCCCCTTCTCAGGGAACCGAGGTTGCATGCGTAACAATACGCTGGAACCTCAACTCTGTATCTTGAAGTACACTGTGGGAAACCATTGCCCACTATGACATACTGCTGGAATGCCTGCTTTATCAAACTGTCAATACACACAAACATAGCAGACATAGCACTGACTCTATGGTTTACTCAGCCCGAGTCAGAAGCACATCAATTTTATGGGTCCATCCCATATATAGTGATATAATGCTCCATAAGCTTCTGTCTTCAGTGCTATATGGCAAGGCGAAAATAACCAAGGCATCTCTGAACAGTATTGTGACTGTCTTCAGTCTACTGAAGGGAGCTTTTCTAACTACAATCTTCAGTACTACCACCCCACAGGCTGGGCACCCATTTTTGCTGTGGCACCCGGGGAGAAGTTGGGGGTTTGGTGCCTTGCTCAAAGGCACCTCAGTCGTGATATTTAGGGTGAACGAGAGCACTGTAGATTCACTCCCCCTACCTACAATCCATGAGACTCAAACCTGCAACCTTTGGATTATAAGTCTGACTCTCTAACTATGTTGCCACTCATACATACATCCTTATCCTTACTCAGGAAAGGGAGCCAAACGAGAGCAAGACATAATTCAGTTTGCCCAGTACTTTCATCACCCAGGCTCTAAGACCATCTCTTATTAATTGTGTCATTTTGTGTACATTTTGTTCTCAAAAACATATAAAAAAAGGTAAGCCTGCAAGAAAAAAATAAAGTTAGTTATGAATAATTTAACCTCCAGTTATCTCTCACCGGGCCAGAGGTGTTGGTGGTCTTGGGTGGAGAACCAGATTGGTGCAGACATATACTACCTGATTGCTCTTGACTGTACCCTTGCATCTCAAAAACTTCCCCACAGTTGCCTAAAATGAAATACCAAAAAGCCAGAGGGTGAGACCAGGGTTCAAAGCTAGATGGCACAAGCAGCATGCTCTCTGCTGGATCTGAATATGCCAGAGACTAAGCTTCCCAATCCAGCAGATTGCTGGAACTGGCAATTGAGGATTGAAAAAGAGCTTCCTCACTTTGAAAATCTTTAGCCAGTTTAACTTTCAATTATCACAATCTAACTCTCTGATCTGCTTCAGTATTTTAGATGCTTGTCACCATCCCCTGAGAAGTAAAGCTTCCTGAGTTTGTGTGAGTTTGTCACAGTGTTTGCTTTGATCTCAGGTTTCAAATTCAGGAGGAAATGGAGGCACATTTTCTGAAACACTCTTGTTTCAAAAGTGTTGCTTGAATTTTCCATTATCTTTAATAACACATGCTACAAACAAATGGCTCCTGAAGATAAAAAAAAAAAGCTGATGATGTGTATTGCATCTATCCTTTTATACTCTCGTATGTAATGAACTGTCATCAGCAATAAACATTAGTGTGTTGTTACACATGCTTCAGACACTGGTCACGCTGTTGATGTTTATTGTAGTGTCAACTTCATGATGCAGCACCAAAGTCCCACTTCAAAACGGAATAAACTGTAATAACATATTTTCCTGTTCTTTTAAGGTTCCTTTTTCAAACTGCTCTGTTGAGTGTACAACGGGACATTCAAGGCAACCTGAAGGTTTTCATAGTTGCTGTTTTTCTTGTAAAAAATGCCAACCTAACAGCTATGTGGATTTTTCACGTAAGTACCTTAAGCAGTGGTCAGTGACAACTTTGTATATATTTATTTTTGTCTGGAGAACACAAAATAAGATATTTTGAAGAATGTTGCTAACTGAATAGTTTCTATCCTATTGACTTCCATTGTAATTTTTGTCTAAAATCAGAATCAGTGGAAACTATTTTGTTACCAACATTCTTCAAAATATCTTCTGTTCCTCCAAAGAAACAACATTATCCAAGTTTGGAACAACTGGAATGTGAGTAAATGATTAATGGTGTGGACTGTCCCTTAAAGCTTCTTCAATCCACCTGAAGTTATGGTGCTTTTTAAAGTGTGATTTAAAACATTTTCCCATACTCAGTTACATTTGCTTTTGGAAAACATAATACTACTAAGCATTCATATTACTTTACTGTTTTGTTTTTCAGGGGACCCATATACCTGTTTTCCATGTGCAGAGAGTGAATGGTCTGATGAGGGCAGCACGACATGTAAGACACGCTCTGTTGTCTATCCTCAGTTCACAGAAATCGCCTCCATCGCTATCATGGTTTCTACCGTATGCCTAATTATTCTACTTATTGCCATATTTTCCATTTTTGCCTACAGTTATGACACACCAGTGGTGAAGTCTGCTGGTGGCAGCATGTGTTTCCTCATGTTGACCAGTTTGATTTTGTCTAGCATAAGTGCGTTCTTTTTCTTTGGAAAACCCACATTTGTATTTTGCCTCCTAAGAAATGCCATATTTGAATTTTTCTTCACTGTCTGTATTTCTTGTTTGACTGTCCGTTCCTTTCAAATTGTTTGTGTTTTTAAAATGGCTGCTCAGTTTCCTAAAGTGCACAGCCTTTGGGTAAAACACAATGGCCAGTGGATTTTCATTGCATTTGCTTCTTTCATTCATTTTATTTCTTGTGTGATATGGATGACTGCCAGTCCTGTCAAACTCATTGCTGACTCATGGACTTATAAAGACCAACTTATGCTCATCTGTGAAATGGGGAATACTATAACCTTTACCATAGTTGTGTTTATAAGTTGGTTTCTTGGTTTCCTGTGTCTCCTGTTTTCTTACATGGGAAGAGATCTGCCGAAAAATTACAATGAGGCCAAATCAATAACTTTCAGCCTAATTTTGTACTATCTGACCTGGATTGCATATTTCACAGCATACCTCACTATCAAAAGCAAATATGTCATCATTTTGAATGCCACGGCCCAGATATCCAGTATAAATGGAATTCTCTTCAGTTACTTCATACCAAAATCTTACATTATAATATTTCAACCTCATAAAAACACTCCTGCATACTTTCAAACATCTATTCAGAACTACACCCAAACCATTAGTAGGACCTAGATGAAGGCATTAGTCTGACTCTTAAACTTTGTTTAAATCCTGGCTTAGATTATTTACTGTTATGTTACCACAATTTAAGAAAGAAGAAGAAACAAATAGATAAAGTAGAGAATGGAGATCCATTCTGGGGTTCTTTTTTTTTTACTTAAATGTAATGTAATGTAAACACAAATGCTTGTAATAAACTTGTAATAAAAATATATTCTAAACTTCAAACACCCTGACTGTTTCAAAAGCAATGGATTTTTAAAAAAAAGGTACAATGGTATGTTTATGTATGAAGCACTGACAATCTGAAACTATAAAAACTGAAACTGTCCATTCATCTACATTTTGGAAGACATAAAGCCAATGAATGCACAAAAATATTATATACTGTAATATGAGATGTGAGTCTGTGCATGTAAGAAAATGTAAAAATGTAACAACTGCTGTGTGATTTGATCCATATGACTGATTCTGGTTTCTTGGCCAAACAGCATTCAAAGTAGAAAGAAGCCTTTCTTTCTACTTTGCATGCTGTTTTGCCAAGAAACACTGGGTTAGGTTTAGGTTTAGGGTTAGGTTAACCTTCCATTCATTCAGTGCCAAACATCCAATGTCTTTTTCATATTGGTTCAATTTAAGTAGTATTACTAATGGTTCTGCTCCCTCCTTTCAAGATGATAACAGAACTAAATTAAAAATCACTCTGTGCTAATCAAAGAATGTGAATCCATTGTAGTTGTGTTCTCTTAGTTCCAAGTTCACACTGCACAATTTTCAAAGTCACGATTGATTTTGCTGATCTCACACTGCATGACTGTCTGAAAGTTGTATGTACAATAAATTGCAGTGAAAATTTTAAATTAAAGAAGAACATAAAGGAGAATATGGTTGCTTGCTGATGTCCTGTTGCAGGTCTATTATGACTCCTCCCCCTGAAGTTTCCCTTGCTGTCTCATTGGCTGTAGGTTGTCATCGATGTCACACTATAGGACTGTGAGTCGCTGACAGGTCCAGATAATTAGCATGCCAATTATATCACGGCATCAGCAACGTCTCGGTGCTTCGATCTCACAGATCGCGTCCTTGATACCATACACACTCCATGAATGTCGTTCATGTGAATGAGCACCTATTTGCCTCCTTGCATTACTATTGCACTTCTACACTATACATGTCCACTAGATTGTATGGTGGTATAAAATGTTTCAAATGATGTATGAAGTATGCAAAGAAAGTTCAGTAAAATAAAGAAGTGCTGAGTTACAGCCTGGGTTCGGCCTGTTTATTATCTAATCCCCCTTCGACGTAAGTGGTGACAACAATGTTAGCCTGTCCCTGCTTTCTCGACAACCTCCAGTAGCATTCCTGGAATACCCAGGTGAACCAATACTTTCGTTTGATTCATAGGAAAAGTTATTTCAGAACTACTTTCTTGCTGTTGGGGAGAAGAGTTTTCTGTCAAGTGGATGACAGCCCTTCTGGATACACTGTTTGGGAATGGAAGGTCAACAAATCTACAGTACCTTACCTCTTACCACTTATACAGTGGATCTTTACAAGCACTAAAACAGTTCTGTTCTCCTAAACTGAATGTGGTTAAAGAGAGATACCACTTTAGACAATAGGTGAGCCCATTGATCATACATCAATTCAATTCAATTCAATTAAAGTTTATTTGTATAGCGCTTTTCACAATACAAACCTTTGCAAAGCAGCTTTAAGGAAAATTAAAGTTTCTACAATATATTTAGTAGTGGTGACTGTCAAGTTGATGTACATATGGACACTATTAACAGTAATGAATTATATGCTGCAATCAACTTATAGCAAAATCTGGTAGTGCTGTATGTTCTTTCCAGGCTGGCATCATCTGAGGTCCTCTGAGGAGTTGGCATCATCTCTACAGCACTTCATACATGCAGTTTTTGAGATACTGAGCATGAAATGATCCTCAATCAGATTGTTGAAAAAATGTGCATGTCCCAAATTTGCGAAAGATTGTTACTTAAGCCAGATTTAACCATTGAAAAAGATGCTATCTATTGCAAGACAAATTGAAACAACAGTAGCAGATGCCAAAATCATAGCTGAAGGGGAACGTCTGGTACAGCAAGTTTGTGCCTAAGCTCGAGCCAGTAAAAGCCTTGCTTTGCAAAGACTGAATTCCATTGGACAACTGCAGCGCAAGGAAGTTTTGATCAAGTCAAACAAGCAATTGTGGATAGTCCTGCTCTTTCCTTATTCAGCCCCTTATTCAACAACATAATACTTTCCTGTGAACTACTGCTTTCGCTTTACGCTCCTTGTTCGATGCTAAATGAAGATACTTCATTTTTAGAGAAGGAAGAACTGGCATGTGTCTGAGCTGCAGAGAAATGCCGTATGTGGCTGTGGAGAAGAAAATTCCTATTTTGCACCAACCATCAAGCTCTTAGTACTATTCTTATAAGCAAATTTAATAGTCAAGCTGGTTTACGTGTTGCCAGATGGCCTGCACACTTAATGGAGTTTGACTACAATGTTCAGTACAGACATGGCCTGCATTGCAATGTGCATACTATCCATCCTAAATTCTATGTGATAGTAGTAATTTTCAATACTTTTTAGGGCAGATAGGTTGGATAGCATGCACATTAGGATGCATGGCTGGTCTATTGAACAATGTTGCTGCTTTTTTTTTTTTTTTGCAGACACTGAACATTGAAATCATTGAGTCTGTTGATATAGTTTTATTTGATTCCAGTGCAGTCTACAAGGATGAGCTCTAGTCCACATGCAACAATTGCCTGGTGTGTGCTAAATGATGTATATGTCACCAAATATGTTGGCCAAAACACAAGAAGCATGTTGATCCAAACTTACAAGAATACTTTCCTATCCAACAAGAGCTTGCTGTCATGAATGCATGTATTGTTAAGGGAACATACTGTCTCTTGATACCTGAGTTATTACAAAAATGACCATCCCATCATGGCATAAATGCACTGAATTAATAATGAGGATTTCATGTCCTTAATCAATTCCCATCTTAATGGAAATATTATTTACAAATATAATATATATGAAATTGTGGCTATGAATTTTATTATTTCTTACTGTTGCATCAAAAGCAGCTTGTAATGCAACTTTAGTTTTTGGATGGCAGGAAGTTGTAACTTAATGTAAGTAAGCTGAATGGATGATGCTCAAGCTGTTACAAGTCTGGACTGTAACCAAACTGACTTTCTTTCTACTTTGGAACATTTTTGTCCATACAATGGAAGTCAGTTCTCACCAAAACTGTTTGGTTAGCAGCAACAACAAAAAATATGGTGGTTGGTTGAGAAAATAAAATGGTCTTTGGCAAGTCCTAAAGTAAAACAACACCACTGGTGTGAAATAATTTCAGCTTAGTTTGGAAGGTGAAAATGCTGCTGATTCAAATCTCAAAGAAGCTTTTTTACAGCATCAGCACATGGTTTGTCTAGTCAAACACACTGTTTCAGAACTTTTAGTGCCAGAGGTGTAGTCCTGATGTTGGCTGTAACAATCTCTCTATGCAGAAGAATCATATGACACATATATAGATCAGGAGGATGCCGCACATGCATAGATCAATGTTTGTTGAATATGTGTTTTATGCATATATTGTCAGTGCTTGTCAACTTTTACCCATTCAGTAGAGGAACCTGGGGCTTTAGATTTAGAACATTTGCACAAATTAGGACACTAGATGGTGGCATAGGGCTTAAAAATCTGTCTAGGTAGCTCATATTATTATTATTATTATATAAAAATCACACTTTCTTATAGCCACTTTTTCATATTTCATATAGCCACAGTGAGACTCAACATTTCCTTAAGTGCTAAAACAGTGCAAGACATTAACCATAAATGTCTACCTCATATTTGTCTTATTCATATTATTTTTCCTTCAAATTACATTTGATTTTCTTTCATTAGACTCTGTGAGGTCATTAAGGAGCCTAGAATTGCTCCTTTATGGTTATTCTGATCTTGTTGGTGTCTCTTTTCCGCTTTCCACAGTACACAGTAACTGTCCTTTACATAATTAGACATTAAATGTGATTAGCTCCAATCACATTTAAAAGTTGCATCTGCAATAAAGATTGATAAAAAATAATTACAGTCAATCAGAAGCCACATTACTTTAAAGAGCTTGAGCATTTAAAGCAGACAGGGTAATTGAAGTGTGTGCCTATAATGCCTTTACATTTATGCACTTCGCAGATGCTTTAATCCAATGTGGCTTACAAAAAGAGGAACATTTTATTTTATTATTATTATTATTATTATTCTATTTTCTTGATAGGACAGTGGAGATAAGACAGGAAACGAGTGGGAGAGAGAGGCAGGGGGAGGGGAAGAAGGGTCTGGAAAGGTCAAGGGACTGATGACTTTTCCAACCCTGTTACTCTATTTTTGTTGTTGTCGTTGTTGTTGTTGTTGTTTTTGAGAACTGTTGCGCTTTTTTCTTTTATTGGTTTGATGTTGTAAGACCACACTGAAAAATGTAATTTGTTAAGTTTACTTAATTAAATTGTGCAAACTCGTTGCCTTAATTCAATTAAGTAATCTTTACTTAACTGTATTAAGTGTAATTTAAGTCTTATTTACTAATATATTAAAAGCATTCCTTACTTATTTTTAGTTCAGTTTACTTGAGCCATTTAAGTTTTATTAACTTAATTGAATCTGTGATCTGAGGAACAGTGAGAGTAACTCAGAATCACTGATTCCCAGAATGCATTGGGGCATGAATAAATTATGCAATTACATTGTTTTACTGTTGTTGTTTATTTTATTTGCTGTTTTATGTCAGTAGTAGCACAACAAAAAGAGCAAAAAAATGGTTATTGTTACATTTAATAAAAATAAATAAATTCCTCAATTGTTACCATAGTTGTGGTTAGTGCGCTGAATGTTGAAATCTGTGTGTGACTTTCATGTGGCTGATTTATACAATATTACAGAATTATATCAACCCAATTTAAAAAGTTATTGTTTTTCAAAATATTTATGAAAAGTAATAAAATTGTAGATGATTATAAATCAACAAGAAAAGTGCATTAGTTAACCATTTAATTAAAAGTTAAATCACTTTTTTAAAGCAATCTGTTTATTATTTCTATTTCTTTGAAATCAAACAACTATGATTTCATGATGCATTGATAAAAAAAGAATTATAAGCATTTTAATGACGTTCCAAAAGCCCAACCAAAGGGATCACTAACCACTATAACTTCAAAGTGGAGGAAATGAGTAAAAAGTCTAAGGCTAAGAATTGCCCCATCTCAAAAATTCATTTTTTCCCTTTTTCTTCTTCTATTGTTATGTTCCACATCAGCAACATATTAGTGCACTGCTGCATCTCACTGGTGTATTTATGTCATTGCTTCCTTTGTGGTTACCTGAATAGTTTAAGTAAGTGTCACTCAAAACAGCAAGTAAATTGTTTTATTTGCCTTGAAAGTAGCTGTAATTTAATGAAACCTAGTAATGATAACAACTAAGTAAAGATTACTAATTATATCTAAGTAAGATAAACTGTTGGATTTTACAGTGCAATATTGAAAATAAACCTGGAAAAGTGGTTTGGAATGGCGTTTGATTTCAGGCTGTATGACAGTAACTATTTCAAAGGGGTATGGTAATTTTCGATAGGTACTGTATATTTGGAAACCAGCTAGACAAAAGAATATATTTTGTGTGTGTGTGTGTGTGTGTGTAAATGCATTAGTTTAATAGTCTGGGGTGGTTAAGTGTTTCTGGAAGAGGTGTGTCTTCAGCTGCTTCTTGAAAGATGTGGTGGTCTCAGTAGTTTGGGTGAAGGTTGACAGCTCGGGCAGTTGTGGCCTAATGGTTAGAGAGTCAAACTTGTAACCCAAAGGTGGCGGGTTTGAGTTTTGGGTACGGCAGAGATTGTAGGTGGGGGGAGTGAATGTCTAGCGCCCTCTCCACCCTCAATACCACGGCCGAGGTGAGACCCTTGAGCAAGGCACCGAACCCCCACCTGCTCCTTGGGTGCTGCAGCATTGGCTGCCCACTGCTCTGGGTGTATGTTTGCTCATTACTAACTGCTGTGTGTGTGCATTTAAATGGGTGAAATTCAAAGCATAAATTCCAAGTATGGGTCACTTGGAATCACGTCCTTTCCTTATTTTCCTTAGAAGAGTAAGAGTTCCAGAAGAGTAAGTTTTTGTGTCATTGTGAGGGAACAATAAGACGTGGTTCATTCAGTGACCTGAGTTGGCAGGAGGAAGCACACATTTGTAGTAGTGAGTTGACGTAGGGTGGAGCTGTTCCAGTGGTATTCCAGAAAGCCAGTGTCAAAACTTTAAATTTGTTTCTGGCCACAACTAGGAGCCAGTGGAGTAAGATCAGGAGGAGTGTGACAAAGGTTCTTGAATGATTGAAGTCTAGACATGCTGCCATGTTCTGGATCATCTGTAAAGGCTTAGCTGACTGAGTTGGAAGGACCACCAGTGGAGCACTACAGCTGTCCAGTCTTGAAATAATAAGTGCTTGGTTGGGAAGGGCCTGATTTTTTTTCTGAAGTTGTGAAGTGCAAGCCTGCACAATGGGTCGTTGTTGAGAACTACCCCCAGGTTCCTTGCTGTCCTGGTTGGTGTTAGTGTTGTGAATCCCAATTACACAAAGATATTGTGATCAGCTTATGGGTTGCAGGGATTACAAAGAGCTCTGTTTTTGCAAGGTTGAGCTGCAGATGATGGTCTTTCGTCCAAGCTGAGATATGAATTGAGACATCATATGAATCATATGAATATGATCTTCAGGTTTAAATGTAAGATAGAGTTGTATATCATCTGCATAGGAATGGTAGGAGAAGCAATGTGTCCTTATGATCATGCCTAGTGAAATTGTGTAAATGTAGAAAAGAAGAGGTGCAAGGACTGAACCTTGAGGCACCCTGGTGATTGGCAGATGTGACCCAGACACCCATCCTCATCCATCTGCCAGTAAGGTATGAATTAAGCCTGATGCCCAAGCCAGAGAGGGTGGCCAGGTGGATCTGGTGGTTAATGGTATCAAAGTCTTCAGAAAGGCCCAGCAGAATAAGAACAGAGTTCATTCTTGCCAGCCGAAGAGTTTCAGCAATAGTCAGCAGGGCGTTCTCCCTGAAATGTCCACTTTTGTAGCCAGACTGGTTGGCATCAAGTAGGTTGTTCAGTGAGAAAAAAAGCAGAGAGCTGACTGACTCTTTCGAGCACTTTAGAGAGAAAAGGCAGAAGAGAGACTGGTCTGTAATTTTTCTGTAGGGTTAAGTGTTGGCTTTTTGATGAATGGGGTTACCCAAGCCTGCTTAAATGCAGAGGGGAATGTTCCAGTTGTGAGGGATGTGTTGATGATGTGAGAGCAGGTAGCAATGTTGGTGAGATCTACTGTAGTGGGTGGGAGGGGACTAGGTTCAAAGAGACAGGTTGTGGTATGGCTGACATGAGAACTTTGGGGACCTTATTCTATGAAATGGGAGAGAAGGATAAGAATAGTGAAATGTGTGTGTGGCAGTGGGTGGTTGGTTAGAGGCTTTACTATCTTTAAATAGTCAAGGACGAACCTGTAATAATAGCCTGAGACACCAATGAAAAAAGACTTCAACTCCTTGGCTAGGTCTTAAGTGTTTTTGTTTTCTCTGGGCCTGTCTCCAAACCTTTATTTGACATGACCCAGGTAGTGCACTGAAGTCTGAAGAAAACAGGATTTATCAGAAGACATCTTAAAACCATATTCCCTCAAACAATCTAAAACATTTGTCAGCCGTGCTTTATGCTTTTCCAATGTTTTGGTGAAGACAGTCAAATCATTAAGGGGAACCTCTCTCATGCACTTCTTCATTAAGCACTGGAATGTGCTTGGGGCATTCGTGATCCCTTATGGCATACGATTCCATTCCCAGATTCCATACAAAGACAAGGAGGACATTGGTGGATGTCAATCCATGATATCCATTACATTAGGGCACATAGAGCACCTAAGTGTATCTATATTAAATCACTTTTTATATATTATACTGTATATAGATAAGTGTATCTATATTAAATCACTTAATATTTATGCAATTGTGAAGCATGTATATGCTCTCAAACCAAGGCAGCCAGGAGTGTATATCTTTACTTAGGCATTTAAACTTGGAATCCAGAAGAGCAAAGCTTCTCTGAAGCAAGATGCTTGTAAGACCTCCTGATCGGTGTGCACCACAAAATGTGTCATTCAATTCTCGGGCAAGCATAAGCTTGAGGAGTTTTTGACTATCGCCTTTAGCGCTGCCTCTAGCAGTCTGGAGTAAAAGGATATAGAATGCTTTGGACACTAGCAGTGGACAGAGACTATGATGAGAAATGCGTAAAGTGGTTGTCCCTGGTTGTAGCTTTAGGACATCAAGTGTTTTTCAAGTTTTAGAACCCTAAAAGGAGGTAACAATATGCCCCTTTGGTCCTTGGCTCTAAAATACTACTAATGCTAATACTAATTATTTACAATAATATAAAAAGATAAGGATTGAGTGGTTGTTGGGCTAATGAATATTAACCATGCTCAAACTGATTTGCTAAAAGGCTCGATGATAAATATTCCAAACAAGTCCCGTATTTTGACCCCCCAAATAAGAAAAAATAGCATTTATATGTAGTGCATCACTTCAATGTGGTGTTACTTGCAATGCAGTGTGGGTTGTTGAATATAATTCAGCAGTACATTTTTGGAGGACACAAACAGGGTTGTGTGATAAATATACAGGTTTGTCAAACAAAACAGGATTTTTAGTAGAGCTGTCCTCTAATTATCGACTAACCATTAGTTCGAAGTGGCTTGGTTGAAAATTTTATTAGTCGCTTAGTCGCAGAAAAATAAATGCACAGGAAGTGGCAAAGACACGCAGTCCTTGGCAGACAGATCATTAACAGCTGGTCTATGTAGTAAACGCTCACCTATCATTCATCAACTTCAAATATGGCTTTTCATCTGAAAGATGTATGTAATAGCAACTTTACATGGCAGCTCAATCTAATGTTAACCTAGAAAAATGAGCGCTATTCAAGTGTCTGTGCAGAGTGTGGAAGCTAAATAGTAGCATACTCCCTGCATGACAGATGGAGGAGCCGGTGCGGTCACTTGCTCTCAAAATACGCAGTCATTTTTGGATATACAGATGAGAGTAATAAATTTTTTGAATCTGTATAGACTCTACGTTTATTTGTGTGCATTCACAATAACAACAAAACGTTGCGCTTTTGTAAAATAATTAAAGCAAACAGGATGCGCTTTCTGGCGTGTTGGTCTCTGTGAACATGAGCGTGAAACTTCAAAACTCTATGTATACTTGCCTTACAATGAAAAATATATCTATAGAGAGTAAAATGTCTACTTTTAAATTAACCAATTCAAATAGAAAAAAGTATTCTCAGATTTTGCAATCCGCCTGAAACATGCATACAGGCGCTTCACTACTACGGAGTTGACAAGTCAGTGTCGCTGATTTAATCTCTTAAGTCGAAAACAAAGAAAGCACTAGTTTATCAATAAATCATTCAAATGTTAATGCAGCCTCCTTACTGTTTTTCCCTGACACATTCATAATTATTATATCTGTCAATGCACTGTGGCAAGCTTTTTTGCATGCACTTGACTGCTTATTAGGTTATTTAGGCAATTAAAGGTTCATTATTATGATTTATATTGTTTATCAATAAACGTGCGGCTAATAGTCGACTAATGCTTAAAATGAACGACTACTAGTCGACCAGAAAAATCTTTAGTCAAGGCAGCCCTAATTTCTAGTGTCTTGAATCAAAGTAATAGAGCAAAGACTGCACTGTCCTTATATATATTTTTTGTGGATATCAGTGGTACTTTAATGTGACACTTGTGGGATGACAAATCTAGATTAATGTCAGATATGTAAAAACATTTAAATTTATGCAGGAACTGCTTTATCTTAAATGCACACTAAGTTAAAAATGTAAAGTATATGCAAACTGGTCAGCACTGGTTTTCAGCCAGCAGGGAGGGTAGCCTGTTTACAGCTGTTGTTGTTGTTGTTGTTGTTGTTGTTGTTTTAATACTCAAAATACCCACTATCTCAGAAATCTTTTTTGTGATTATAATCCAACCTTTAAAACCCTGCTGATAGTTCAGAATGTTACACTTTGTTTCACAAGAGTTTGAATTGTAAATTCAAAAATATGTAACATTTGTTATGTATGAAGAGATGTTTGTGGTGTAATGCTCTATTTAAAATTGATTGACATACTTTGTGAGTTAGATATGGAAATTGACATTTGTATCCTTGAATATGATGGTTTAAGCAAATTGAAACATGCTTTAAGAAAATTAAGTTTAGAACTTAAGCCTGACTGCTTTTAAATGGCTAGACACTACACATCCCTGTTTCAGGACCAGTGGCCCATCTTAAACCATGCTTCTCAGTAGCATTTACATTTTGCTTGTGGGCTTTACTAATTGCTTCATTTTCAGAGTTTCTTGGTCATCATCTGACTTCAGCTTGGAGGGAGATTACTTATTGGGTGGCCTTTTCATGTTACATGAAATTCAATATGAAACAACCCTGTTTTCCGCAGAGACCACTGAATGTTCCAGGTAAGTAAGGACCTTCCTCAAAGTCACATTTTTGAACTGAATATTCAATTACATGCTATTAACTTCTTCACTGATGTTTTCAAGGCACAGTTCCTCAAAATCTGGTTATCAGATGTTGCAAGTAATGAGGTTTGCTGTTGAGGAGATTAATAACTCCACCACTCTTCTGCCCAATGTTTCTCTGGGCTATGAAATTTTTGATCATTGTTCTAATACAAAGAATTTAAACTCAGTCTTACATTTTATGTCAAAGAATGGCTCAGTAAAACCTAAAGAAAAACTCAACAACTATCAGCCTAAAGTGATTGCTTTAACAGGGCCATATGGAAGCACAAGAACTATGACTATTGCCACTGACACAATGGACCTGATTCCAATGGTAAGCTCTTTCTTTTTATAAACCAATGGTAAATTATGTTTCTTTATAAAGTTCCTACATTTTGTTTTGTTGCTACTATATGAGTGTTTTCTTCTCTTTCAAAGGTGAATTATGGAGCTGCTAGCTATGTGTTAAGCAATAAACTCCATTATCCTTCTTTTGTAAGAACAATTCCTAGCAACAAAGATCTGATAGAGATGATTATTCACATCATACAATGGTTTGGATGGAACTGGGTTGCTTTTCTTGGTAGCCAAGATGATTACAGTTTAGATGGACTGAAGCTGTTTAACAAGTATATAAACAATACTGGCATTTGTTTGGCCTATCAAGAGGGTCTGAGTCTAAATGCAAACTACAGTCAAACACTTAAAAAGATTGATAAGCTCAACATCAATGTCATTGTTATTTTTGCTTTGACACCGTGTGCAAGCAAAATGATCAAAGCAGCCATAGCGAACAACATCCAAGACAAAGTATGGATTGCAAGTAATTCATGGTCTATGAATCAACAGATTCCAAGAGAGCCAGGAATTGAGAAAATTGGCACAATCATTGGCATTACGGAGAGACTGCTGTCATTGCCAGGATTTAATGAATTCATCTATAAAGCCAGAGGAGCAATGGATGCTGGCCATAACGTTAGTGCTGCAGGTGACGTCCAGAGTAAGAGCAAGACATGTAATCAAGTTTGTGATTACTGCTCATTGCTGACCACAGAGGAGATTATAAATGAAAATCCCACATTCTCCTTTGCCATCTATTCTGCCATATATACCATAGCTCATGCCTTACATAAGGTTCTGCAGTGTGACATGAATGAATGTTCCAAAAACATAAAGGCCAAGCCATACATGGTAAGCAAAGTGAATCATTATTTCAAATACATGTTTGAAGTAGTTAGATATTACAATAATTTGACTAAAGAATAAAACAAAAGTAATGTTAATTTTGATATAATGATATACTTTTATTATTACTATTATTATTTGAACACACTTCACACAGCTTCTGGGAGAGATAAAGAAGTTGGATTTTCGACTCAGTGGCCGTCAGGTGAAATACGATGATAATTATGATCCAACCATCAGTTATGCAGTTGTGCTCTGGCACACTGATGTGAATCCTCCACAGTTTGAGATTGTAGGCAGATATGATAAGCTTTCAGAAATTACTTTTACCATCGACAGCTCTCTCCTGCCCTGGCATAACAATTCTGTAAGTCTTATTTGATAGTTTTGCTTTACTGCTTTTCTCAGTCTTTTTCCAAATGAAACATTAATTAACAGAATTCTACTTTAGCAAAGCAATTCAGTTTATCATCATTATTAATGAATAATTAGGTCTGCTGTGGAGTAGATTAAAATCTCCACAGTGTTTCTCTGGGCTGTGAAATGTTTGACCAGTCTTGAATTTTTATCTGCTTAAGTTTTATATACTAATCCATGCAACAGATATCAATTTATCTCTTTTTATGCATTTATAGCAGATTCCATTTGAATAAAGTTTTTAAAAGCAGGATCTAAGAAATCTTTGTGCATTTAAAGTAATTATGTAATTTGTATTATATAAATCACAGTTAGTTTATGGACATTGCATTCATTTCCCTTCCAAAGTAGAATTTTGATGTAGCATGATGAAGTAGATGCTATGGGGAATATCATCAGCATGACCACCGTGTAAAGCATCTGTAGACACATGCCAGTAATCACTGATGGACGGTAGTTCATAACGTCACAAGCAGAGAGCCCATAAAAAGGCACCTGCAACACACCTCATTAACTTATTTTGTCTTTAAGAGCAACTTGTTTATGTACCCAGACAGCAGACGTACAAGATGTATGTTAAAGATTGCTTGATCTGGAAAGATTGCATCTGCTGTATACAAACGTCTGACAGACGTCTGTAAGATGTCAGTTTTACATACATCCTAAATCATAAACATCTTAAAGACATCTAATAGACGTCTATTTGACATCTGATACGAAACATCTTATAGACGTATTACAGATGAGCAAACACTCTAAAAAATATGTCTTCCAGATGTAAATGCAGATATCAAATAGACGTCTCCATGATGTATGTGTGCTATCAGGGTAACGGTTTAAGATAAAAGCTGGGTGCACTCATTGGGACTCATTCATGAAACTTGTGTAAATATATGAGTAAATTCAAAATAATTTGCGTGTAAAACAGAAAATTCTCATGTGTTAAACTTGTATGTTAATGAATTCCAATAATTCGTCAATAGGGCGCTCGTGCACGCTCATTCACAATTAGCATAATCCCTGCCTATGGATTACAGATTGCGTGTCCAGGAGTGCAGTTGAATATTCTGGTCTGCTTTCTCAGATTTGGCTCCAGTATATTGCATAAATGCAAAAGAGACTAATAGGCCATATCCCTAACAATAAATATTCAAGAATGTGTGTCCACCAAACAGTTTTAGCCAGCTGAAAAAATGTCAGACACTCCAGCTGGTGGCGCTTGAAAATGCTTTGGTGGCATGCAGCTTTTTTCCATCTGAGACGCTTTAGTTGCTATGATCTGGAAACACCCATGGCGGCAACATATTGCTAGTATCATTGAAAGAATTTTACTAAATATATACGGCTGGGTAAATAGTGACAGTGACAAGTGCAGTGTTTTACAGTTATCAACAAAAAAAAAGAGATCAAGGGCAAATTAATTTGTAATTATTATGGCAGTGCATCAAAATTCAATGTCATCAGTTTGTCAAAAAGAACATAGAACTTTTTGTTCACTTTTTACGCATCATTTACATGCGGTAGGAAGCAGGTGTACTTTTCTTTGTAGCATTTTATAGTTTAACCACTCACTATAGTGAGTTCTGGAGAAAGGCCTAGTTGCCCAGCCAATGAGTTTGATCCTTTACCTTTAAATGGCTGGTTGGCATTCACTCAAGCCTTTCACAGCAGCGCGCTTTGAGTTCCTCTGAAACCCACCACCTTCCCCAGCTCCACCTGTATAGATCTGCTACAGGTTATTTTGTATGCTATTGTGCAGCAGCAATATGTCTTAAATACTCACAGCACTGTATCACCATATGCTTTAGCAGTAGCAAGTTCCTGTACTTGCTTGCACAACTACAGCAATAACCAACAGCAGCAGAAATTGAGCAGCAGCGTAGCAGATCTATTCCACCAAGACCAAATACATTAACATTGTCATATCCATTACCATGATAAAATCTTCCAAGAGTTGTCATGGAAGCAGTGCATTTACTCAAGCATTTACTAATTTACTCTCCGCTACTTAATCTAGTCATTAACATTGAGTAAAATCTCTCCTGGAAATGCTGCCTTTGGTAGCCTGCTCACTAATAGCCTTGTTTAGATTCTGCATCTCATTGCCATGGCTAGGGCTTCTCTGGGTGCTCTGTCTGTGATGTATTGGACTGACATCTGTTGAAGATTATTGGTGTGTGCTTACATGTGCTTTCAACACTAGTCAGGCTGATTGCATTCCCCATAGCATCAACTCTAAAATGCAGTGTCTCATTCCCCTTCTCAAGGAACCATGGTTACATATGTTACCTGAGATTTCATTAATAATTGTTTGAATGCACTAATTATAGAATTGTGTAAAAGTGCTAAAGACACATAAAAACACATTTTCCTGTTCCTTAAAGGTTCCCTTTTCGAATTGCTCTGTTGAGTGTAAGGCAGGATATTCAAGGCAACCTGAAGGCTTTCACAGTTGCTGTTTTACGTGTAAAAAATGTCCACGTAACAGCTATGTGGATTTTTCTCGTAAGTACCATAAGGCATTGGTCAATGACAACTTGGTATTTAAAGAGATTCATTTTTGGTGTGGACTGTCTCTTTAAGCTTCTTCAGTCCATTTTATCTCCACAATACCATACTGTATAGGAGATATGGTGTTTTCCTGAAGTGTGATTTGAAGACAAAGTATTTCCTCACATCCAGTTACTATTATTATGGCTTTTGGCAAAATACTATACTGAAAATTCATGTTATTTTACTGTTTTTCAGGGGATCCTTATACCTGTTTACCATGTGCAGAGAGTGAATGGTCTGATGAAGGCAGTGCTACATGTAAGACACGCTCTGTTGTCTATCCTCAGTTCACAGAAATCCCCTCCATCATTGTCATGGTTTCTGCTGCATGCCTAATTATTCTCCTTATTGCTGTATTTTGCATTTTTGCCTACAATTACGACACACCAGTGGTGAAGTCTGCTGGTGGCAGCATGTGTTTCCTCATGTTGACCAGTTTGATTTTGTCTAGCATAAGTGCGTTCTTTTTCTTTGGAAAACCCACATTTGTATTTTGCCTTCTGAGAAATGCCATATTTTCCTTTTTCTTCACTGTCTGTATTTCCTGTTTGACTGTCCGTTCCTTTCAAATTGTTTGTGTTTTTAAAATGGCTGCTCAGTTCCCTAAAGTGCACAGCCTTTGGGTAAAACACAATGGCCAGTGGCTCTTCATTGCATGTACGACTTTTATTCATTTTATTTCTTGTGTGATATGGATGACTGTCAGTCCTGTCAAACTCATTGCTGACTCATGGACTTATAAAGACCAACTCATGCTTATTTGTGAAAGGGGGAACAATATAACCTTAACCATAGTTGTGTTCATGGGCTGGTTTCTTAGTTTCCTGTGTCTGTTGTTTTCTTACATGGGAAGAGATCTGCCGAAAAATTACAATGAGGCCAAATCAATAACTTTCAGTCTCCTTTTGTACTATCTGACCTGGATTGCATATTTCACAGCAAACCTCACTCTCAAAAACAAATACGTCATCATTTTGAATGCCACGGCCCAGATATCCAGTATAAATGGAATTCTCTTCAGTTACTTTATTCCAAAATCTTACATCATGATCTTCCAACCACAAAAAAACACTCCTGCATACTTTCAAACATCTATTCAGAACTACACCCAAACCATTAGTAGAACTTAGACGTTAGTCTTTGTGTATAGAAAAAGTTTGTTCTTAAACTCTGTTTATACCCTGGTTTAGATCTTTCACTTTTATGTTACCACAATATTAAAGAATTAAGAGACTTTGACATTTTTGAGATTTACATTTAGATGTAATGCCGTTTAAATGCAAATGATTTGTGTGTGTTTTCTGCGTCGTCTTCTTATTTTAAACTTTTAATATCTTAATAAAGTTGGTGTCCAAGCAATTATCTTGCATGTTTGATGTCATACTGACTGTCTATTTAAACTCACAATATATATACATTTCCAAAATGTAAATAAATGGTTGTACACCATGAGAGAACAGGTGCTGCAAATAATTTATTAATAACTTCATAATATTTCTCATTGTAAAAGTGCCGTTTACAATGAGAAATAAGAACACTGACTGCGATTGTTTGAAGATGTACAGTACTGTGCAAACGTTTTAGGCCACTAGTATTTTCACCAGCTAAAAAATGGTTTAAAGTAAGTTATTTCTATCTTTTGCTGTAGTGTGTCAGTAAAAAATATCGGTTTACATTTCCAAACATTCATTTTGCCATTAATTGTAATAATCTAGTGAGATTTTTGTTTGCACAAGGAGTCTGACAACAGCCAGTGCTCCACACAGAGATCTGAACTCATCATCATCCAGTCTGTCTCTGGAATGACATGAAGACACAGAACAAACTGAAACAGAGTAAATCCAGAAGAACTGTGGCAACGTCTCCAAGATGCTTCAAGAGACCTACCTGCAAAGCTACCTGAAAAATTTTGCGCAAGTTCACCTAGGGCAAAAGCTGCTGTAAACGCAAAGAATGGTCGCACCAAATGTTGATTTCATTTAGTTAATAGAAGGTAATTGATAAAGAAAATCTATTTATGACAGCATCCTCATTTTACAGCATTTTTACACAAGTGTCTAAAACTTTTAACAGTGCTGCAGCTTTGCAGGTAGGTTTCTTGAAGCATCCTGGAGACTTTGTCACAGTTCTTCTGGATTTAGTCTGTCTGAGTTTGTTCTGTTTCTTCATGTCATTCCAGACAGACTGGATGATGATGAGATCAGATCTCTGTGCAGAGCACTCGCTGTTGTCAGACTCCTTGTGCAAACAAAAATTTCACTGGATTATTACGATTAATGGCAAAATGAATGTTTGGAAATGTAATCTGATATTTCCTACTGACACACTACAGCAAAAGACTGACTTTAACTGACTTTAAACCATTTTTTAGCTGATGAAAATACTAGTGGCCTAAGACTTTTGCACAGTACTGTATATGTAGATGTATGTATATAATGTCGAAGCATGTTAGCACGAGAGGTTAATGGCTTGCTGATAAAAGTAACACGTTTTGTTTGAGCATCAGTAACTCAGTGGTTGTTTGTGCTAGATCTCTGAAACTTTGATATATATGGTAGCCACGCGTCTACTACAAATAAAACTTACTTGGATGTGTACTGCATAATCACAGATTATGTGAGTTATTGTCAAATACGAAGAGTTCCGTTGTGACAACTTACCCCACTACTGGGGTGAATTGTAACACAGGCTGGGGATAGATGTAACAGTGTGAAGTAATTTGCTGAAATAAGACACACACTATGCAAACACTCGACTGAAGAACAAAGAATAATCTTTTTTTTTTTTTTTTTACTAAAGTGAACCATTTAAAGTGACAAAAACAGTATGCTGTATTCATTTTAGGACTTTAAATTTAGCACAAAAACAATTGCTGTGTGTGTGTTTGTGTGAGTGCATGTGTGTGCTGTATTTAGTCACTAGCTGTGTTGTCATCTACCTAGTTTTATGTGAATTCTGGAATATCACATTAAAAAAAATGCTGGATGGAAATGTCAAGATGCGCATAGATTCTAAACATGTGCACAAAAACACGTATGTGCTCATTTGAGGCGGATAGTGTTTTTATCGAGTAAGAAGATGTGCATAAACTATGATGGAAACACATTTTACATGGTTAAGGCTTGAAGGGATACAACTCTATCTATTGGGCATGCGCACGCACGTCAATCGTAGATGTAGATGTAAATGTAGACGTAGATGTTAAAAAAACACAATCTAATAGGTTGTTAAACAATTAATTTCATTGTTAGTTTCTGGTAGGAGCTGTATCCTTTCTAGTCACAGCCATTTTACATAAATCCCTTGATGTGCAACAAAAATGGAATCATCATAAAGAGTTGGTTGTAACATTTTTAATGAACCGTTACAACTAGCAAACTGTTTAGCATGTGGGTTTTAAGTTAGCATGAATGCAAAGTATAAAATTCAAATAGAGAAACAGTTACTTTAGGTTATGTAAGTCAAATAATTGTTTCTACAACACAAGGCAAAAAAAAACAATCTTAATGAAAAAAAAATTTACTTTCCTAAAAATCTACAATGCTGCTCACATTCACATGACACTTCTCCTGTAGCATTAAAAATGTGACTGAAGTGTATGAAACTGATGACATCATCACAGCTCCTTTCTGACTTGTCAAAGTGACAGTGTTCGAATTGTGTCAAAGCTCTTGGGGGCCCCTCTAACCAGATCCCCTTTTTTTTTTTTTAAATAAATCAATAAATCAATAAAACCTTATACAAATATTATTCATATTTTTGTCTTGTCCTTGTTATCATTGAGAGAACCTAATTCTAAGATAAAAAGCTTATTTTATGATGATCAGCAAACAATCACTAAGCAAAGAAGAATTAAGTATCTAGCCAAGGAATGTGCGATATTGACAAATAATTATATCTCAATATTTTAAGAGAATTAATTGATAACGATAATCAGACAGTATTTTGCTGAGTGTGTTGCACTGCAGGACCGCAGTGGACAGCTGACTCCTAAAGTTCTTAATATTCTTCATATTCAGAGTGGTCAGTTGTGACAGAGTGTTAATATTTTAACAATTTTAAAGTGATTTTTACCTGTTATGGGCATTTTTTACCTTTATAAAGCCATTCTTTTTTCTATAAGTGTGCATTATTGTTTGCGTCAAATTCTTATATTTAATCAGCAAAGTAAATTAAGAATTTTAGACTGTTACCAAACAAATAAAATCATTATCAACAAAATTCTTCTTTTTAAAGCAGAGGAGACACAGACAGATGTATTACCCACTGGTTAATGCAGGTCATGAATGCATTAAATGCATAAATAATGTTTTGATATTTTAATCTTAAAATGTTGAATGCTGATCTGAATCTGATTTTTTTTTTTTTTTTTTTTTTTTTTAAATGATAAGGGATTTTAAATGTGAAATTAAAACCGCCAGTAGGTGGCAGCAAGTCACTGCTAATAAGTAAGTCATTGCTATTGTGTTCAATGTTGTTCAAAGATGTAAAACAGTGCTGTTGCTGTGTTTGGAACCATTTTTATTGGCGAAATAGAACAAAAATGTAACGTAAGTCCCTTAACTTATAGTTTATTGAACTGTTGTATAAAATCAATATCACATTAGTGATTTTTGTGGAAAAATGGCACTCTTTATGTGATATTGATTAACTATAGCCTATGAAATTATATGAATATACATTTTCTGCCCTCATACCTTGAACTTTGGGAACGTTCTAAATGCATTTTATTAGACTGAGTCACGCAGTGAAATAACTAAATGAGCACAGTCAGTCTAGCTATTGTTTAAGCACTCGTAACTTCTCTTATAATGAATGAAGCTGTCAAATACACTGTATAATAAAATAATCTCTTACATCGTACGTACATATGCACTTGTTGCTTATGAGGGAATTCGCAAGATTCAGTCTGAACAAGACTCGGGGTTTCATCTATGACTATTCTGAACGCCTCTGATTGGCCACTGCATTCTAAACTCAACAGAGTCGTGTATGATTGGTTATAATGAACAATGCTGTAAAAACATGCAAGAATAAAATATGATGTAACGTGAGCAGGTGTAAATTTAATACAGCAATCGAATCTTTTACATCTAATCATTTAATTTTAATTTTCACTAGTTTCATGTTTGAAGTATTACAGTTTTATTGGCAAACCAGGGGAACCCCCAAGCATATTTGTTTTGGTGTTATGGGCGGTCCCTTAATGCTAATAGGAGGTGAGTTTTCAGGAAAATGTCCAGCTTTCGGGAAAGCACTCCCATATTGAATCTCCTTAATTTCAAGTGGCCGTCCAACATCATTTTCAGCAAAATTAAGTGAAACTTTTTATCATTGCAATCACTTTGAGTTTAAATTAACAAATTTTTATTTAGTATTATGGTTAAGAAAACTTTTTTCGTGGATTGGCTGGCTGTTTTTTTTATTGTGTGTGTGTGTGTGTTTTTTTTTTCAATAGATAACTTAAAATTATACATTTTATAATGCAATAATAAGAAGTAATGATGCTGGTAATTAGCTGTGAGCTCAGCTTGAAGGCAGATTACGTGTACGATGAATTTCCCAGAAGCCATTGAATGTTTCAGGTAAGAAAGGGCTTTATTTTTTTCCTGCAGCATTTCCTTAATATTTCATTTTAAGCCATTTTTCTAAAACAAATCTTCAGTTGACTCAATTAACTCCTATTCCATAAAGGTTCCTTTTCAAACCTCTCTGTTGAGTGCTAAGAAATGTTTTCGAGAGAATCTGATAGATTTTATAATTGTTTTCTGTATAAAAAGATGTTTGACTAACAATGTGGACTGTTCTCATAAAAGTAGACAACAACATCCTGGCACTTTCCTCAAAGCTTACAAACTCTTAGCTTAATCTCTCTGCCTTGCATGATTTTCAAGAAGAATTTGTTGACGCAGACTTCACAGCTGGTTCTTCTTCTTTCTTCTTCTTCTTCTTAATGTATGGGCAATATCACAGGAGCAGGAGTTTTTCAAATTGGAATTGCTTTTGAAAAAACATTCAGCTTAGATTTATATTACCAAACAACCTTTTTGTCTTCCTTAAAGACACTTGGCTTGAAGGTGTACTTATTGACACATTTTTGTCCTTTGCTGTCAGTGGATGAACCATGAATTCAGAGCTGAATAGTCAGGGGTGTATGAAATTACTCAAACAATATACTTGCGTGAAATTATGGATACTGAGTAAATTACGCAAATTAAAATCTAAGTATTTTAAGTTAAACTTAAACTAAAGGAAAACTTTTTTGTTTACGGGGGTGTTTACACAACACCGTTTTCAACTAAAAATGGAAAGCCCATACATTTTGGCCAATGGTGTTTTGGGGGCCTGAAAATACAAAATTTTGAAAGCAGGTTGCAAAGTGCAAGGTTTTGAAAACGATACCATTATCATCACTGTGTGAACTAAAAAAATTTGTGAAAACCCAAATGAACAGTCAGTACTCAAATACAACCTCTTTAAACAACTGGAGGAAATGGCATCATTCTTTTTTTAAAGCTGGACCTGGCTGTGCCAATGCTCAAGTGACAAGTCTGTATGTAAAGTCCAACAGAGAGAAGATCTTCATCAGAACAGATCACACACTGTATCCTGGTCATGGTGCAGGATGAAAGGGACAACGCAAATGACCGAGGATCCTTTCATGGATTTGTACAAGAGAGGAGAGGCAGAGCTTGGTGAGTCTGAAACAGATATTGCTGTATCATTATCGTAATGTTGTTCTCTCATGTGACAGAGTTGGATATAATGATTCCCAGAAGCTTGAATGCCACAGGAGACTCAGGGAGATTGGGTGTGCAGGCTGTTCCTCATGTTCATCTTCTTCTGGTCATCATGACAGTACACATAGACCTTGAAATTTCACAAATATATGTTTATACGACTGCCTAAATAAAATAGTCTTGTTGATGCATATATATATATATATATATGTGTGTGTGTGTGTGTGTGTATTTATTTATTTATTTTTTTTGGTTTGGGACCAGTGTAAACCCACTCACCTCTGATTTCACTCTTATATTACATTCTTGAGACCATTAGCAGTTAGCAGTCAAGTCATTACCTTGACTGTGTTTCAGTTGCAATCAGTGCACATACTGTGTCATTTATAAAGCAAAACATTAAAATTTGATACCAAAAAGGACAGTCCTATAATATATATTAGTAGCCTTGTTTTATGCATTATGCATCTATATTATAAAATCTCTGTTACACTTGACAATATCTGACAGGTCTGTCAGAAGTGGTTTACTTCAGCCAAATAACCTTCATCATGGGGTTACAAAATCACTGATGCATGCATTGCATACAGCTGTGTTTGTTGTGATTCTGTCATCATGTAACTCCTGCCAGCTTCCTTTCTACTGTGGATTATTACAAAAATGGGTTTTCTCCATACGATGAAAGTCAGTGCTCACCAAAATGGTTTGGTTACCAACACTCTTCAAAATATCTTCTTTTCCACAGAAGAAATAAATGCACACAGGTTTGAATGGCATCGGTGGAGTAATTGATAATTGATTGAAAAAGGCCTAAATAACATTTATACATAGAGTCACGGCCAAAAATATCGGTACCCTGAAAGCAAATGCAACCCTTCTCTCAGAAAATTGTTGCAGTTGCAAATGTTTTGGTACTTACGTGTTTATTTATTTATTTATTTTTGTTTGCATTGGAACAACACAAAAAAAAAAAAAAAAACAGAGAAGAAAAGTCAAATCTGATACAATTCCACACAGAACCCAAAAAATGCACTGAACAAAATCATTGGCACTCTTAACTTAATATTTGGTAGCACCCCCTTTGGAAAAAATAACTTAAATCAATCGCTTCCTGTAACTATGAATGAGTTTCTTACACCTCTCTACTGGAATTTTGGACCACTCTTCTTTTGCAGATGTCTTCTCCCAACTGCTGTTTTGAGATCTCTCCACAGGTGTTCTATGGGATTCAGATCTGGACTCAATGCTGGACATTTCAGAACTCTACAGCACTTTGTTTGTAACCATTTCTGAGTGCTTTTTGAAGTGTGTTTCGGGTAATTGTCCTGCTGGAAGACCCACGACCTCTGGTGGAGACACAGCTTTCTGACACTGGCCACTACGTTGCGGCCCAAAATTCTTTGGTAATCATCAGATTTCATGATACTGTTCACACAGTCAAGGCATCCAGTGCCAGAAACAGCAAAGCAACCCCAAAACATCTTTGAACCTCCACTATGTTTGACTGTAGGGACTGTGTTCTTTTCTTTGAAGGCCTCATTTCTTTTTCTGTAAACAGTGCCAACAGTGTCCTTTACCAAAAAGCTCTACTTTTGTCTCATCTGTCCACAGTACATTCTCCCAGAAGGATTGTGGTTTTGTCACATAAGTTTTGGCAAACTCGAGTCTTGCTTTTTTATGTCTTTGTGTCAGCAGTGGTGTCCTCCTGGATCTCCTACCACAGCTTCCCTTTTCATTCAGATGGCGACAGATAGTGCGACCTGACATTGTTGTACTCTGTGTCTGCAGGTCAGCTCAAATTTGTTTGGAAGTTAATCTGGGTTCTTTATCCACCATTCGAACAATTCTTTGTTGTAATTTTTCATTAATTATTTTCTTCCGTCCACGTCCAGGGAGGTTAGCTACAGTGCCATGGGCTGTAAACCTCTTGATGATATTATGCACAGTGGACACGGAAACATTAAGATCTCTGGAGATGGATTGTATCCTTGAAATTGTCCATGTTTTTCCAAAAATTTTTCTCTCAAATCCACAGACAACTCGTTACACTTCTTTCTTTTCTCCATGCTCAGTGTGACACACAACACAAAGGTTGAATCAACTTTTCTCCATTTTAACTGATTGCAAGTGTGATTACTATATTGCCCACATCTGTTACTTGCCACAGGTGTGTCTAAATACAAATTACAGGACCATCACATGCTTGAAAAGCAATTATTTCTTACAATTTTGACAAGGTGCCAGTAATTTTGTCCAGTTCATTTTTGAGTTCTGTGTGATATTTTAGGGGGGAGGGGTTGTTGCAGTTCAAACAAAAACAATAAGCATGTGAATACCATTTGCAATTGGAACAATTATGAGAGAAGTGTTGCATTTTCTGACAGAATTGCAAGGGTCCTGATATTTTTGGCCATGACTGTATTTGTCCCCAAGCATCCAGTTAGTCATTGGTTATGATTTTCTAAAGATTTCTACTCAACAAAGCCACTTCCTCTGTTATTCAGTCTGCCATGCAATTTCTAGATAGATAACATTTTTAAGCAAAAAAAGAATCTTTGCAACTGCTTATGAGTTTCTATTGTGTGAAATCCAGATTGATTTTATACAAGGCCGAATGGGGGTGTGCTGGAGGCAGTTGACACATTGAAGGCTCAGAATCTGTCCTCACATGCTTCTGTGAGCCATCTATATTAATTCACCAACAATGATCTGAAATGAATACAGTGCAGAGCTCAGTGCGTCACAAAATAATGCTTTTGAATTTAAGCAGTCTTTGCTCTAATGAACTGTACACTGACAACAAAGTGTTAAATGAATAATTCACCCAAAAATGAGAATACTGTCACCATTTACTCATGTAATTCCAAGTCTGTGTGATATGTATATAGTACGATAAAATTTGAGTTGACAATGTGATCAAATGTAACATCTACCATAGTGAAAAACAGATACTAAAATGTAATTAAAATACATTTAGTATACTACAAATACATTTACATATTATGTACTTAATATACCCTGCATTTGAACTTGAAGTGTGCATTGTGCACAAGTAGTACTCTTGTGAGTCTCAAGCGATATGTCATTAAATATGTTAATAGACTTGAACTATACTTAGTATAAAATACATGCATTTTAAATCTATTACTTTTTACTAGGGTATGTTTAAGCCTACAGGATATATTCATCATAGTACATGCTTAGTGCAAATACAGACAATGGTTATTTGTCAGCCAAGTTATAGAAATGTAACTGATCCATCGCAGAATAGGGTGATTGTTTAAATGTAGACTTTAGGTGAAACTGAAATTGTCTTTGGCAAGCCCTGAAGTAAAGCAATACCACTGGTGTGAAATAATTTCATCTTAGTTTGGAACATGAAAATGCTGCTGATTCAAATCTCAAAGAAGCTCTTTTACAACATCAGCACATGGTTTGTCTAGTCAAGTGCACTGTTTCAGACGGGTTTAGTGCCAGAGGTGTAGTCCTGATGTTGACCGTAACAATATCTCTATGCAGAAGAATCATATGACACATTTGCATAGATCAGGAGGAGGCAGCTAGACAGGATGCCCCACATGTGTAGATCAGTGTTCCCTGAATGTGTTGTATGCACATATGCTTACTGGCTAGTTGTCACACTTTTTCCAGTAACATTTTTGGTTAGGGGTATTTCTGAAAGTAACATCCAAACATATACAGGTACATGTCAATAAATTAGAATGTCGTGAAAAAGTTCATTTCAGTAATTCAACTCAAATTGTGAAACTCGTGTATTAAATAAATTCAATGCACACAGACCGAAGTAGTTTAAGTCTTTGGTTCTTTTAATTGTGATGATTTTGGCTCACATTTAACAAAAACCCACCAATTCACTATCTCAACAAATTAGAATACTTCATTAAAAAAAAGCATTTTTAGTGAATATTTAGTGGCCTTCTAGAAAGTATGTTCATTTACTGTATATGTACTCAATACCTGGTAGGGGCTCCTTTTGCTTTAATTACTGCCTAAATTCGGTGTGGCATGGAGGTGATCAGTCTGTGGCACTGCTGAGGTGGTGTGGAAGCCCAGGTTTCTTTGACAGTGGCCTTCAGCTCATCTGCATTTTTTGGTCTCGTTTCTCATTTTCCTCTTGACAATACCAATTCTGTATGGGATTTAGGTCTGGTGAGTTTGCTGGCCAGTCAAGCACACCAACACCATGGTCATTTAACCAACTTTTGGTGCTTTTGAAAGTGTAGGCAGGTGCCAAATTCTGCTGGGAAATGGAATCAGCATGGTCAAACTGGTCAGCAGAAGGAAACATGAAGTGCTCTAAAATTTCTTGGTAAATGGGTGCAGTGACTTTGGTTTTCAAAAGACACAGTGGACCAACACGAGCAGATGACATTGCACCCCAAATCATCACAGACTGTGGAAACTTAACACTGAACTTAAAGCAACTTGGACAACTGTAGCCAAATTCCTTGACACGTCTGTGTGTGGTGGCTCTTGATGCCTTGACCCCAGCCTCAGTCCATTCCTTGTGAAGTTCACCCAAATTCTTGAATCGATTTTGCTTGACAAGCCTCTCAAGGCTGCGGTTCTCTCGGTTGGTTGTGCATCTTTTTCTTCCACACTTTTTCCTTCCTTCCACTTTCTGTTAACATGCTTGGATGCAGCACTCTGTGAACAGCCAGCTTCTTTGGCAATGAATGTTTGTGGCTTATCCTCCTTGTGAAGGGTGTCAATGATTGTCTTCTGGACAACTGTCAGATCAGCAGTCTTCCCCATGATTGTGTAGCCTAGTGAACCAAACTGAGAGACCATTTTAAAGGCTCAGGAAACCTTTGCAGGTGTTTTGAGTTGATTAGTTGATTGGCATGTTACCATATTCTTATTTGTTGAGATTGGTGGGTTTTTGTTAAATGTGAGCCAAAATCATCACAATTAAAAGAACCAAAGATTTAAACTACTTCAGTCTGTGTGCACTGAATTTATTTAATACACAAGTTTCACAATTTGACTTGAATTACTTAAATAAATGAAACAGTGGAGGTCGGACTGTGACAGCTGATCTGAGGTAAGACGCTCATGTCAGTCAACTATCATGGGAACGGCCTCTGTTGGTGTGAAAAAATAAAATAAATAATAATAATTGTCTTCTGGCATGATTTTTTAAGGCATTTTATGGCTTTTTTATGGAGCGATAAAAAGAGATATCCAAAAAAAAATTCCCTCTGTAAAAACCTTTGAGTCTAATATATCAACAACATGAATCAAGAATTTTGAACCTGGTTTCATCCAGTGTTGAGATTTTTGTTCTAGAAATGTATAGAAATTAGTGCATATTTAATTAGATAACACCTCATTTGCATATTTCGTCATAGCATTTCAGAAAACATTTATTACAAAAAAAAATGTCATTTTTAATGTAATCAATAAACTGTAAGTATGGTGATTTTTTTTACCCTATTCACCTGGGGTGTCTCGCTTTAACAATCACCAATAGTGAGGCTGTCACGATTGTGCTGGATGGACTAGACGAAACACGATATAAGATAAACAAAGTCTTTTAATATACATCCAAGGGTACACAGGTCAGGAACAAGCAGGAACAAGGGAGACATCCACACACGGAAGTAAACAACATCAAAGACCGACAGAGAACTAAACACTGGGACAGACTTATAAAGCGTAATTGATAATTGAACACAGGTGAAGGGGATGACGATGACGAGGACTAAACCAAGGCAAACAGATCAACGGGGGGAGACAATGGGAGAAACCAATATATATACAGACAGAACTGTGACATTACACCCCTCTCCCAGAAGGCGTGTCCTCACGCCGTAAACAAAAACAAAAAAGGACAAAAGGGGTGGACAGGCAGAAACACAGAGTCTATATGGGAGGAGGCTTCGGCGGAGGATGGACTCCCGGGAAAGGAACAAAGAACAAAGTCCAAAGGGAAAACAAGACAGTCCAGGGAGGTGACGATGGTGGGAGGAGCCAAGGGAAAGACAGGAGGGACCCGAAGCAGGAGGAACCAAGCCTGACCCAGACCACAGCCATGATGACCCACGGTGGAGCCGATGGAGGGAGGAGCCATGGTGGAGGGCAGGCTGATGACTGGTGGTAGAGGCCGAGGCGGAGACGGACAGCCGATGATCCTGGGCGACACCGAGGATCCAGAGGGCCCAGGCGGAGCCCAAGGCTCTGGCGACCAAGGCGTAGGCGGAGATCCGGAGGTCCGCGGCGGAGCCGGAGCAACAGAGGACGATGGAGCCCGGTGGAGCTGATGGACTGATGGGCGGCGGTGGAGACGAGGGAGCTGAGAGACTGGGTGGAGCCACAGGGTCGGAGGGTCGGAGGGCCAAGGCGGAGTCCAGGACTCAGAGGCTGAAGGCGGAGATGAGGGATCCTCCAGCCATGACGCCGATGGTGACTGGCAGACCTGCGGTGAACCCACTGCACAGATGGTGGGCTGAGGTTGAGCAGAGGGACTGACAGGCAGCAGTGGTGGCATGGTTGAAGTATAAAGATTGTTAGACGGAGGGAGGGAGGGAGGGAGGGAGGGAGGGAGGGAGGGAGGGAGGGAGGGAGGGAGGGAGGGAGGGAGGGAAATCTATGCAGACAGACAGTTCAGAATTTACAGGGAGTTCAATGTTCAAATCCTCAGAAAATCTCATTTCTGGATCATTGTCTCTTACTGTTTGTCCCAGATCTAAATTCAGCTCACCCTCAGCGGTGGTGCAGTGGGTAATGCTGTACTCAGCAATTTCACACTCCACTGACACTTCCACCGTCGCGGTCATTGTGGCCGGCTCACGCACCTGGTCTGACGGCTTGTGCAGCTCAGGCTCTGTGGTGATCAGCTGCTCTGTCGCTCCTCTCTGCGATGGCTCGCTGGTCGCGGCGGGCTTTAGCTCTCCGTCATCGGTGGGCTCTGGCTGGTATTCCGCGGGTCGGGGTGGTGACTGGCTGGGCTCTGGGTCCGGAGTGGCACTGGCAAGATTCTCCATGGAACAGGTGGGGAATGAGGATCGGTTTCTCGCCAGTGTCCACTCCACAAACGCGGCGAAATTGGCTCGAGGGCCGTCCTCGGACGACAGCGCTCTGCATGACGCGTTGAGGCTAGCGTCATAGAATGCACAGAGCGCGTCGTCCGGGTAGCTGGTGGTGTGAGCTACTAGCTGGAACATGATGGTAAATCCCTCGAGCAGTAGATCCCCCTGCTTCAGCCGGAGGAGGATGAATTCTGGACGGAGTAGGGGATTCATTATGATGACACGACGGAAACAAAAGACTGGGAAAAAGAACGATAAACAAAAAACAGGGAAAAACACGGAGATACAGTGTCGGTTGGTCTTTCTGTCACGATTGTGCTGGATGGATTAGACAAAACACGATATAAGATAAACAAAGTCTTTTAATATACATCCAAGGGTACACAGGTCAGGAACGAGGGAGACATCCACACACGGAAGTAAACAACATCAAAGCCCGACAGAGAACTAAACACTGGGACAGACTTATAAAGGGTAATTGATAATTGAACACAGGTGAAGGGGATGACGAGGACTAAACCAAGGCAAACAGATCAACAGGGGGAGACAATGGGAGAAACCAATATATATACAGACAGAACTGTGACAGAGGCATGCTTTTACACTATATCAAAGTTTTGCATGGTTATTTATTGGCACAGTTAAAGAATCAATATGTTTTTACCTTGGGAATGAGAAATAATGTAAATTAAGACAACCATAATTATTACTACTGCAGTTTTACTTTTGTTCTGTAAAACAAAATGACTGAATTATTGAATTATTATTATTATATTATTGAATACTTGATTGATTGGTTTGATTTTCAAGATGTGCGATATATAGTAGCAATATTTATAAAATATGTTTTTATCATAATATTATTTATTTAATATGTGACATAATACATCATTAATATTTATTATTTTTTTAAGATTTAATATGTATTCATATTGTTCCTGTTGTGTAGCCTAGTTATACTGAATGCTTAAACAACTGAAGTGACATCTTTGTAGCCTTCTTTTCCTCTAATGATTTTAAAAATAGTTTATCTGTATTATCATTTAAACCTGACATGTGTTTCTTGTTTTCTTTGCTGTTTTTGTGTGTTGTGTTGTATTTGGTTGCTAAACTGCCATTTGGTTTAATATTTACTAATATTATGCATTTATATTAGTACATTTTGAATGTGAATTATATGTAGTTAAATTAATAAGTCCCTGTTTTGCCTTGAAGCGTCGGCACAGAGTGAGTCCCCTGCGCTCCTGTGTGGCATATAAGGCAGTGATGTCATTTACACACAGATGTTCATCACGGCTGCACGGTCCAAGATTAATCAGTGTTTTCTATCAAGCATTTGGAGGTTTTGCGGAGAAATTACGTCAAATGAAACAATGACAGAACTTTGGACTCATCATGTTCTGGAGAACCGGACCCAGCAGTCCGCACTCAACAGCACAGATTCCCCGCCGTTGGATGATTTGGATGTTAACACGGATATTTATTCCAAAGTACTCGTGACGTTGATTTACTCTGTGCTGTTTGCAGTCGGTTTAATCGGGAACTCCATGACCCTGTACATTTCTCTCCAGAGGAGATCCATTAAACATGTCCAAGGCACCGTTCATTATCACCTCGCCAGCCTCGCTGTGTCCGACCTGCTTATCCTGGTGCTGTGCATGCCGGTGGAGCTGTACAGCTTCATCTGGATTCATCACCCGTGGGCTTTCGGTGAAGTGGTCTGTAGGGGCTATTATTTTCTGCGGGACGGCTTCTCGTACGCGACGGCGTTCAACATCGTGAGTCTGAGCGTGGAGCGCTACATGGCGCTCTGCCACCCGCTTAAAGCCAAGAGTCAGATGTCCCGCGGGCGCACAAGGAGAGTCATCTGTGCGCTCTGGTGCGCGTCGCTCATTCTCGCCTCCCCGATGCTTCTAACGATGGGGCAACTTTACGTGGGTGAAGAGAGCATCTGTACCACCGTGGCCTCCACCAACACCGCCAAGACTGTTCTACAGGTGAAGTAATTTCACTCTAAGTCATCCGTAGTAGTTCTTTTTTTATAACTCGGTTGTACTTCACATGGCGCTAACAACCCAGCTAGGAATGTTTCACGTTCTGGGAATGTTTTCAGCGGGAAGTTTTATTTTAGTTCCCAGGATGTTCTGCTAAAAGGTAGGATAACATTCTCTAAAAACATTCTACAAATGTTTATTGATAACATTGTTAGAACATTAACCTCTAACATTCTAATAAACCTTCCCATCACACTAGATGTGGCTCAAATGTCAAATTTTGTTTGAAAGTGAAAACCCAACCTTTGCTTGATGTCAAGCTCCAGCGTCAATAAATAACTCCATACCAACAAGTTCTTATTGAGATTAACAAATGTTTAGATGTTGATGTCTGTTTGAAAGTAATAGTTTGGTTTGATGTCACCATTATGGCTATAAGCATTTGCTTTAGTTGGGCAATTTGACTTTTGTCTCAATGTTTTTCTTTAGCTGTTGCAACTATGTTTGTTCTGGTGAAAGCAGCAAAAGAAAATGTGATCACATGATGGTTACTTGTTGATGTTAACAATATCATCACATAGTGATGAATTTCATATCTGTGGCTGTAAAAATGCATTACAACAGCATAAGATCTAGTGGTGTTTTTAATTTAATTGATCTGTATTCCTGCCTGAAATGTTCAAAACACACTATTCACAAACCACTTGAAACAACTGAATGTTTAGACACCAAAAATCAGTGTATGAATCTCAACAATGGTAACGTGCTTCAATGCATTCTGGGAGCCCTGGATGAGTTTTGTATGATGCACCCAGAATGTTGCAGCATGATTAAAAAAGTGGGTCAACATTTTTGAGATTCATAAACTGATTTTTGATGTTTGTGTGAAAAAACAAATTAATGTTTTTTTTTTTTTGGAATCCTTGAAATTATCTGATTAAAATTCTACTGGATTTCAGTCTGTAGAAGCATTGCATTAATAAGAAACTTAGATTAGACTCAATGAAAACAAATAACTACATGATGATACCTGAACTATCAACACGTTGCCAACATCATGTGATGACACTGTCTCTTGCTGTTTTTGCAATAACAAACATAGTTACAACAGCTATTAAAAAAAAAAAAAAAAACATTTTGAAAGAGTCAAATTACCCAATTAAAGCAAATGCTTATCATCATAACGGTGACAACAGCTAAACCTCAAAATTTGACATCTGAGCAACATCAGAGTCCACATCCAATGTCCAGTGGGAAGCTTCCCGATTAAATCTTTATTAGAATGTTAGAGGATAATGTTCTAACAATGTTAGATGGTAAACATTTGTATAAACATAAACATTTGTAGAATGTTTTTAGAGAATGTTATCCTATTTTTTGGAGAATATTCTGGGAACTAAAATAAAACTTGCCACTGAAAACATTACCAGAACATATCATAATGTTCTCTGAACATTTGTAGAACAAAAATTCCCTAGCTGGGAAGCTTGTGCACCTGAATATTTCCAAAAGTATCCACAAATAATGTTTTGTTTTGTTGTTTTCACTCAAAAACTGGGATGCGTAAGCTAAGTTCAATAAGGCCTACCACCAACCAGTTTCAAAAAGAAATACATAACTTGTGCTAATTGAAAGAAAACTGGCAAAAAGATTGATTTTTTTTTTCAAAGACAACCTGAAATAAATCTCAGAGCAAATTAATTAATGTCAGAATGACACTGTTAAAGAGAAAAACTGTCAAAAACAGAGCAAAAATGAGACTCTGCTCTAATGATCCAAACCCAAACTCGTATTAGAGGCACTTTTCAAAAACATATATTTTGTTTCAGATGTAGAAACTATTAGAACAATGGCAGGGAGGGGAAATGTGTTTTCCCCTTTTGACTTTTGGGAAATAATCACTACACATGATGTAATGTCTCTCATTCCCACTTTTTTACTATTCCCTATTTCAGTACTCAGTGTTTTTCCTTACAGGTAAATGCTCTTCTCTCTTTTGTTGTGCCAATGGTGGTGATCACAGTGATGAATGGCCTGATTGGACATCAGCTTCAAAGAATGACCCATCATGACTTACACTGTTCAGCAGCTTCAGATGTCATAGCAGAGACAACCCGTGAACGCTCCATACGCCATGGCGTTAAAGTCTTACGTGAGTGAAAGACATTTGTGATTTAAAAAATAAATACTGAGTAACTTTATTTTAGACACAAATAGTTCCAAACAAAGCCAATACTGAATGATTCAGTAGTTTTGAACAAATTGATTGAGTAAATGATTTATTATAATCACTTGTTTCATTGCTAAATGAATCAGAAATTTTGAACAAATGATTTCAGTGAGTCAAATGGCTAATTCATAAAGACAATCACTTGTCGCCACCTACTGGCCAAAACAAACTGTTGCATAATTCGTTATATTAGTAGATGATTTACCAGTCTTGTGAGTGCACATATTATTTATCACAAGCATTACTTAATGGGTAAAATTAAGTATAGGTTTAGAAATTAAAAATGGGTTTAGATTATATAGTGTTTTTTTCTTTCTGTTATCAGGTGGGGTTGTTTTTGCCTTTATTTTATGTTGGTTTCCTTATCACTGTCGTCGACTGATGTACTGCTATGTAACAGAGTGGACAAAGTGAGTTTTGCATTTACATATAACTAAAACAAAATTCTTATTTGTTTTCAAATATTTCATAACCTTGGTTTTGTTTTTTTCCCAACAGTGCACTTTATGATTTCTACCATTACTTCTACATGGTGACAAATGTGCTTTTCTATGTGAGTTCCGTGATCAATCCTGTCCTTTATAACCTGGTCTCGTCCAGTTACCGGCAAGTGTTTTTCTCCACTGTCACTTACTTTTGCCACATGCACTCTAAAAACCGGAGGACTAACCAAAGCAAGAGGAGTTTAGAGCTACCACAGCATCTTCATCTGTCCCTCGTCACACCCCGTAACAGCCAGCAGACCCTGTGTCCCATGGTGCTCATGGAAACTATGTACTAATCTGAATTCATTCTGGATTACAGTACATGTTGCTGTTTTCTTCCATCAGAAAAACAAAGGGCATGTAGAAAAGTCATGTATCAACTGCAAAAGTAGTGATAAATCTTCAACATTATACACTGTCTATTCACTAGTTCACTAAAATGTGCAAATGTGATGTTTCAAGTGCATATAATATGTGGGCTACTGCAAAAAAAGCAAGAGTATGTAATTCTGAACATGGAGCATGTTGTCATGACAAATATGCCATGTACCTATAAGAATTTTAATTTATTTTATTTTATTTATTTTATTATTATTATTTAATGTATTATAATTTTTTTTTCAAATGTATTACTCACAATTTATTTCCATAAAATATTTAAGAGCTTGTTCATTGGGATCATTTAGAGCCTTTGAAGCTGCTTTGAAACTGCATTTTTAACCGTTCTCTCCACTATATGGAGAGAAATCCTGGAATGCTTTCATAAAAAAAAAACTTTGTTGTGACTGAAGAAACAAAGACCTGCATATCTTTGATGATATGAGTAAATTATCAAGAAATTTTTATTCTGAAAGTGGAGTAATCCTTTAAAAATGGTTGCTCTCATGTACTCTGTAGCATGCAAAATACATATTTCATTCTGTGTGTTGTGTTCATACAAATTACAGTGCCTCATCAATATGTTTACGTTCACTAAAGCAGGATATAGTAATATAAAGCTAGTATTTAGTAATATAAGTGAATGTCAATTTTAGTCTTAATAGGGCATGTAACATATATTGACATGCAAAAAATTACATGCATCACCTTTTATGTGTTAAGCATTGAATTACAAGTCCCTTATGTTTTTGTGCATTTGTACACAATCACTGAATATAAATGTATACAAACACAGTTGTCTAATTTTTCTCTCTCTCTCTTTTAAATCACTAAAATTATAGAACTGTATCACCTTGCCACTTCTATTTGTCTAATTTTTTCCCCCTTCTCTTTGTTTGTGATCTGTCAAGGCTTTATAGCAAAAACTACTGATGATGCTCTTTTGTCTGAGATCTATGATGAAACTCCCAATTTATTACTAGCTACACCTCCTGTCAATCTAGCAGGTACTTATTTTTTATAACAGGCCAGATAGAGAGGGAGGCAGCAGTAGTCTACTACAGAAATGAGCACTCATCTTTCCAGAATACAGCATAGCTTTCAGTAGATTCACAGAAGTCACATGCACTGAATTCTTCACTGAATACTGAGCTCATGTTTGCTCTGTATGTCCTGTATGCCTTTTCTCAGCAAATCCCAATAAAAAATCTTAAAAAGTATCTCTCTTTCTCAATCATTATTTCCCCTGTAGTAAATAGACTAAAGAACCACAAAACAAAAATATTACTCGTTACCTCATGGATTATTAAACGGATAGTTCCAGCCCTTGATTCTGATTGGTTGAGCTGCGTTCGAAGTTGTAAATTACACTACAAACATACACTTTTGTTTACATCTGCGTGTTGCTCAGCAACCACTTTGTTGGAACCACAACCGCTTCTGAGGAACTACATTGTTTGTCAGAAGAATAATGTTATCAGTGTCATAAACAATGCTGGCATTAAAACGTGGCTTGCAACATTAGCTTTTAAAGTAATGCCCACCAACCCTGATGTCTAGCATTTGTTTGGCATTCGCCAGCACAAACAGTTTGACATTCAGTTGCAAAAGCAGCTGGAAAATATTCAACAGCTTATCAGAAGCACTCTGCTTGGTCCTGCAAAACAATACAACAAAACTCAACCTTAACTGCCTTCTTCTTCTCAACTATTTTCTTAATTTTCCCTAACCATTCTCCCCTAGCAGAACACCTTTACATTGCCCAAAAAGTCTTCTCACAGTTAGATATCCCCTCTCCCTAGAGAAAATCTCTGAAATTAGTCTTGATTTTATTGAATTTGTTTTTTTGCTTTATTCATAACTTGCTTGAAGCCCACTACTGTTGTAATCATGATTAACTGTCTCTACTAGCCCATCTAAACTATGGCACAGGCATAAGTTCTCAAGGCTGGCCTTTCATTTCGCACCTTGTGATTCTGACCACTGCAGCTCAATGTCTAGATAAGGTGTGTCACATTCAGTTCCTGGAAGGCCACTGTCCTGCAGAGTTTAGCTCCAACCTCAGTAAACACACTTGAACCAGCTAATCAAGGTCTTCAAGATTACTAGACAGGCAGGTGACTTGGAGCTGGTTGGAGCTACACTCTGAGGGACAGTGGAGCTCTAAAACAGAGTTGAAAAGCACCCACTTACCCTTACCATAAAAAGACCTAAATGTGCTACCTTTCCTCATTGAGCATATTCGCTTCTCGTGCAGCCAGCAGAGCAAACTTGGTGGGTCTCTCTACTCGTTGTTTCAGAGAACCAGGGCTATTAACAGTAACCTGTTGTTCTCTTTCATCAATTTGTGTTCAAGATCCACCTATAGGAGATATGGACAGCTCCCCGGTTACCCAATACACTCACAGTGAGGCCCTGAAACCCAGAGGATGAACTAGGAAATAACAAGAATAAAACCCGCTTAAATGCGGGGGTACCACTCAAACTGCTCCCTTCTCAAGAAGGGAGTAGATTTTGTCTTTTAGACAAAAAGAAGAGATAACTCTCTTGAAACATGTGGGTTTTCTGGCAAACTGAAGTTTGTACCTCTTCGTTATTGTGTGACTCACCCATCCAGGGCTGACACAGACTGCCATACAGTGACATGACTCTAGAAATTCCCTACACAAACCGGAGAATTGCTTAGGGCTGCTAATTTGCCTGGTTTGCTCATTTGTGACACAGTGGTGCTATCTAGTGGACAATTTAGTAACAAATTCATTAGGTTTGTTACTTTTTTTGGATCTTTTTGTGTGTTGGGAAACACTGGGGCCGAAGCATTTATTACATTTGTGTGAAGTGTATGTGGGAAGCTGTGAAGTGGCATTCCTTGTGCTTTTTATAACTCTAAAATTACCTCTGTTTTTTTGAACAGGGGAATGCAAAGGGCAAAAGTGGTGTCCAGAGGGCTGGCTGCCCATGTACATGGGGTTAAATGGCCATATATCCGGTTATGTTCCATAGCAGAAGCAAAAGGAATGGGAAAAGCGAGTTTAAAAAAATGCCAGTGTTTAAAGCAGTGAGTAAAATATATATTTTAATCTCATATCAATGAATTTCAAATGTTTAATTCTGACAGATATTCTAATAGGCTAAACCCTGCAAACATGTCCCTGTGGTACCCAAAACTAAACAGGCCCAGTGTGGACTTGCCCAGGTGGGACCCACAGCTTTGAGCTCACCGGCTCTCTGTCAGCAGCCCACACTAGCGGACTACCCACATTAATCCCACGATGGCCCAGTGTGGGCCAGCCCGTTCGGGCCCAGAGCAACTTTTGTACTTTTGGGCCCATGCAGATTTTGCGTAGGTAGCCCTGTAATGCAACTAGGAGAATACGAACAACATTGACTGACCATTCTAATGTTGCCATTCAATTGAAATGGAATGGATCAAATCAACACAGACCTTTTCAGAACTTGTTGTTTCATATAGGCCAGGGACCCTCAAATCTGGCTTGCGACCCCGCTAAAAAATCCAGCATAAACCAGCATGGATTCCAAGATGGTTCAAGCTGGTTTATGCTGGTTAATGTTGGTATAGTGCTGGTCCAAGCTATTTTATGCCGGTGTAGTGCTGGTGGACCAGCATATCCATGCTGTTCTCAAGCAAAATGGAGCTGGTGATGCTGGTTCAAAAGCATGGTCTTGCAGGGTAAAGTGCCAGTAGGCCAGTGTTCTGTCTGCAAGTAGTGTTTGGGGGACAGACAGTTATTGCTTGCATATTTTTCTGTTCAACACATTTATGCAAAAACAGTATAATTGCTTTAGTTATAATTACATTATTAATATCAATGTAAACTGATAAAATGTTTCAAAGGAATTGCTGCATAAGACCTATACACAAATCAGTTTAAAATCAGTTAAAAGGAGCTTAAGTACATTGCTTAACAAATGCATTTAGAGATATTAAATCCAAAAAACAGAAGCTTATTCATAAGCATCTGTTCAATAACAGGGGTTATTAGCGAGAACTCTTTCAATTTCAGTTAACAACAACTTGATAATGAAAATTCAAAACTGAAAGCTGTTGTTTTTAAAGACTTTCATACTTATCTGGGAAGTCACATACCTCAAAATCCAGCAACTAAAAGGAACACTAATTACCATAATGGTAACAGACTTCAGCAACCTTTGTACTTGTACCATATGAAAGAAATAAAGCCAGACAAGTGCATATGGTAATTTTGTTTTTGTAGCTGTTTAATCATCATCTGGTGAGATACTGATTTCACCTAAGGCTGTGTTGTTGTAAGTAGTTGTGGTGTTTCTGCTCACCTCTTTCCTTTTTTTGTTGTTCTTGCTGTTCCTCTCAGTGATTCTGCTTGTTAATCAAAGGTGACCTGCTTACCATGCTGGGGACCAGCAAACCAGCAACCAGCATCCCATGCTGGGGACCAGCAAACTAGCAACCAGCAATCAGCATCCCATACTGGGATCCATCAAACCATCATCTCATGCTGGGGACCAACAAACCAGCAACCAACATCCCATACTGGGCTCCAGCAAACCAGCATCCCGTACTGGGATACAGCAAACCAGCAACCAGCATCCCATACTGGGATCCAGCAAACCAGCAACCAGCATCCCATGCTGGGGACTAGCAAACCAGCGACCAGTATCCCATACTGGGATGCAGCAAACCAGCAACCAGCATCCCATACTGAGGACCAGCAAACCAGCGTCCCATACTGGGGACCAGCAACCAGCATCCCATACTGAGGACCAGCAAACCAGCGACCAGTATCCCATACTGGGATGCAGCAAACCAGCAACCAGCATCCCATACTGAGGACCAGCAAACCAGCATCCCATACTGGGGACCAGCAAACCAGCAACCAGCATCCCATACTGAGGACCAGCAAACCAGCGACCAGTATCCCATACTGGGATGCAGCAAACCAGCAACCAGCATCCCATACTGAGGACCAGCAAACCAGCATCCCATACTGGGGACCAGCAAACCAGCAACCAGCATCCCATGCTGGGGACCAACAAATCAGCATCCCATACTGGGCACCAGCAAACCAGCATCCCATACTGGGGACCAGCAAACCAGCAACCAGCATCCCATAAGGACCAGCAACCAGCATCCCATACTGGGGACCAGCAAACCAAACCAGCATCCCATACTGGGCTCCAGCAAACCAGCATCCCATAATGGGGACCAACAAACCAACAACCAGCATCCCATACTGGGGAAACCAGCATCCCATAATGGGGACCAACAAACCAACAACCAGCATCACATACTGGGATACAGCAATCAGCATCTCATACTGGGGACCAGCAAACCAGCAACCAGCATCCCATACTGGGCTCCAGCAAACCAACAACCAGCATCCCATACTGGGGACCAACAAACCAACAACCAGCATCCCATACTGGGCTCCAGCAAACCAGCATCCCATAATGGGGACCAACAAACCAGCAACCAGCATCACATACTGGGATACAGCAACCAGCATCCCATACTGGGGACCAGCAAACCAGCAACCAGTATCCCATACTGGGATCGAGCAAACCAGCATCCTATACTGGGTTCCAGCAAACCAGCAACCAGCATCCCATACTGGGGACCAACAAACCAACAACCAGCATCACATACTGGGATACAGCAATCAGCATCTCATACTGGGGACCAGCAAACCAGCAACCAGCATCCCATACTGGGCTCCAGCAAACCAACAACCAGCATCCCATACTGGGGACCAACAAACCAACAACCAGCATCCCATACTGGGCTCCAGCAAACCAGCATCCCATAATGGGGACCAACAAACCAGCAACCAGCATCACATACTGGGATACAGCAACCAGCATTCCATACTGGGGACCAGCAAACCAGCAACCAGTATCCCATACTGGGATCGAGCAAACCAGCATCCTATACTGGGATCCAGCAAACCAGCAACCAGCATCCCATTCTTCTCCCATCATGCAAAACATATCTTATGCTGGTGACCAGCAATGCTGGATTTTTTACCAGGGAAAATCCACTTTCCTGCAGAGTTTAGCTCTAATCCTTATCAAACACACCTCAGCATGCTAATCAATGTCTTCAGGATCATTAGAAAATCACAGGTGGGTGAGTTTGATCAAAGTTGGAACTAAGCTCTGCAGAAAAGAGGATCTCACAAGCCAGATCTGAGATTCCCTGATATACGCCTATCTGCTTTTCAGAGGCTGATTAAAAATGCTCCTTTCAGCCAAGACCTACTGATTCTGAAGTTGAAAGTTTTAGGCCACGTTCATACAGCAGCAGAATACGGTTGTTGATACTGTATTTGAGTCTTTAATACGGTAACGTTCACACACAGTACGGTTATTTATGGGTGTGACAAATGTATTCTATAACCAAACTCCGGTAAATTCTTGGAACACACGCGCTGTGTAAACGGAACAGGACTGGACAACAAGAGGATAAAAATGGATGCTCTTGTCCAGCTTGATGAGAATATAAGTCAATGCCTTGAAAGGTAATATGAGAACAGTAAAAAAAAAAAAAAATCGAATGCATATCTATGCAAATTATAACACATATGATATTCAAAAACACCACTCAAAACCGCTGATTCATTATTTTTCCTTTCACTGACCATGATGAAGTAGATTACAAATACCACATTGTTTGAATTGCAAGCTCTCAGTTGCAGAAAATGTAACCAGTCATACTCAAAGAAAAGTGACTTTCCATTCAGAGATGGTGACATTTAAACATTTCTGTTTCTTTGTTTGGTCTTTGTTTGGCTGAGCTTTATTTATTTCAATAAATTATAAAATAAAATTATACAGGTATAACTGAAATGTTCTGCATATTGATTTAATTAAAGTTAGCATTATTAGCATCTCTCTGATCTTTGTTTTAATTTACTATTATTATTTCACTCTTACCTTGATAATGCATTTCTAATGAGTTGATATGCTAGTGAAAATGTTCTTGAAGAACATTAAAGTGAATCTTAAAATATATTCTATCTGTAGTTCAAGAAGTATAAAAGTGTGTTATAAGTGGAATGTAAAGAAGTACAATTAAATTACACTAAAGGTACTTGAAGTGGTTCAATTTTAACACAACTAAATATTGCAATTAGTTTAGATTTGATCTTAAAGGGGTCCTATTATGCTGTTTTACAAAGTCTTGATTTTGTTTTGGGGGTGTACTAGAACATGCTTTCATGCTTGGTGGTTTGAAAAATGCATTATTTTTAACATAATTCACATTATTACAATACATTTCTCCCAGCCTGGCACAAATGGCTCGATTAGTTCGGGGTTTAATGAAGGCCCGTCTTTCGAAAAACGAAATGTGTTGTGATTGGTTAGCTGTCCCACTGCATTGCGATTGGCGAACAGCTTAGATGGTGTTTCAGTACTGCCACGCCCAGCAAGTTCTGTGTACAACTGTTAGCACAAGCTAGATTAAAGTGATTCTTACGTTTTAAATATGGATATTTTTTCTTACAAAAACACATAGATTCGCTACAGGAGGCCTTTATTGATCCCCCACCTTGTCCCTACACACCAACAGCCAACAGGAACTGTGCCAATGTGAGATCACTCAAGCCTGATTGCTCAGCCCCCTGACTCGATCGAAAACGATCTTTGAGCAAAGCAGGTCAAAACTCTTGAAGTGAGAGCAGTCTGTCTTAGTTGACACACCTTTTTTGTCTGAAGCGTGCAGGGGTGCCCAGCAGGAGCCACACTCTTGGCATAAGATTTGCACGATGCCACTGAAATTTGCGCCTAAGAAATTTGCTCTCTGATTTGCTGATTGCCACAGAGGAGAAGCAATGAGGAGCTGATGTAATTATTTTGGAGTATGCTAGGATGTGGCATAGGTGGTTGAATGTGACACGTGTGCAGTGACATATAGATTAATGTGAAATATGTAAAACATTTAAATGTATGCAGGAACTGGCTTAGGCAAATTTAAAAATGTAAAATATATGACAACAGCATGTTGCTATTTTTTCCCTAGTCCATTTAGAATCTATAAATTTTGTATTGACTGGTTTTTAGTCTCCAGAAAGAGCATTAACAGTTTTGAATACTCAAAAAAAAAAAAAAAAAAAAAAAAAAAAAAAAGGATGAAACCATATCAGTATTCACCTCAACAAATGCTGCATAAAATCTTATATACATATACATCACAAAGTAATCACAGCTTATTTGTTTAACCATCCCTAATCTGGAAAACCCTTATGATTCTAATCCAACTGTAAAACCCTGCTGAGAGTTCATAAGGTTTCACAAGAGTTTGATTTATAAAATTAAACATTTGTGCAATTTCTATGTAAAGAGACATTCGTGGTGTAATGCTCTATTTAAAAATGATTGACAAGCCTTATGAGTTAGATATGGAAATGGACATTTGAATCACTGAATATAGTGGTTTAAGCAAATCGAAATGTGTTTTAAGAAAATTAAGTCTTGAATATAAGCCTGGCATTAGCCATAAGCACACAGTCTGTTTCATGACCAACGGTCTATCTTGAACCATGCTTCTCAGTAGCATTTACATTTTGCTTGTGGGTTTTACTAATTCTTTCTTTTTCAAAATTTCTTCAACATCAGAATTCAGCTTGGAGGGAGATTACTTATTGGGTGGCCTTTTCCCTTTACATGAAATTGAACATGAAACAACCCTGTTTTCCGCAGAGACCACCGAATGTTTCAGGTAAGCGAGGACCTTTTACCAGTCTAGGATTATGAGTGTACAGTCATTTAAATCAAAGCAGCATTTTCTCATTGCTAAACTGAATATTTAATAACATGCTATTAACTTCCTCACTGATGTTTTCAAGGCACATTTCCTCAAAATCTGGTTATCAGATGCTGCAGGTAATGAGGTTTGCTGTTGAGGAGATTAATAACTCCACCACTCTTCTGCCTAATGTTTCTCTGGGCTATGAAATTTTTGACTATTGTTCTAATATCAAGAATTTCAATTCAGCCTTAAGTTTCATCTCAAACAATGGCTCAATAAAGCCTAAAGAAAAACTCAACAACTATCAGCCTAAAGTGACTGCTTTAGTAGGACCATATGGAAGCACAAGAACTGTGACTATTGCACCACTGTTCACAATGGACCTTATACCAATGGTAAATTAAGTCTTTATACAGCGTATATAATAAATTGCTTATGAGCTTGCTTCCTACCTTTTGTTCAGGACTACCAAGTTACTACATATATATGTGTGTGTTTCCTTCTCTTTCTAAGGTGAATTATGGAGCTTCTACCTATGCGTTAAGCAATAAACTTCAGTATCCTTCCTTTGTACGAACAATGCCTAGCAACAAAGACCTGATAGAGATGATTATTCACATCATACGATGGTTTGGATGGAACTGGGTTGCCTTTATTGGTAGCCGAGACGATTACAGTTCAGATGGATTAAAGCTGTTTAACAAGTATATAAAAAACACTGGCATTTGTTTGGCCTATCAAGAGGGTCTGAGTCTAAACGCAAACTACAGTCTAGCACTTAAAAAGATTGATAAGCTCAACATCAACGTTATTGTAGTTTTTGCTTTGCCACAATATGCAAGCAAAATTATCAAAGCAGCCATAGTGAGCAACATCCAAGACAAAGTATGGATTGCAAGTAATGCATGGTCTATGAATCAACAGATTCCAAGAGAGCCAGGAATTTGGAAAATTGGCACAATCATTGGCATTGCAGAGGGACTGTTGTCACTACCTGGATTTAACGAATTTGTCTATAAAACCAGAGAAACAACTGATGCTGGCTATAATGATAGTGCTGAGAATGACATCCAAAAGGACAGTAAGACATGTAATCAATTTTGTGATTACTGCTCATTGTTGACTGCAGAGGACATTATAAATGAGAATCCCACACTCTCCTTTTCCATCTATGCTGCCATATATACTATAGCTCATGCGTTACATAAGGTTCTGCAGTGCAACATGAATGAATGCTACAAAAATACAGTGGCCAAGCCATACATGGTAAGTGAACTCATGTGAAACCATGACAAGTTGAATCAGTATTATTACACATTATATTGTATTATCACTTATATTGCATAATTATGCAATAATTTAATAAAGAGTAAAACAAAAGTAATATTAACTTTATTGATGTTATAGTAATTTAACATTCATATAATATAATATTAATAATATAGTTGTGTATTTATACATTTGTCTTTTTTATTTCTTTACACGCCTCACAACAGCTTCTGGGAGAAATAAAAAATTTGGATTTTATACTCAATGGCCGTCAGGTGAAATTCGATAATAATTATGATCCATCTATCAGTTATGCAGTTGTGCTCTGGCGCACTGATTTGAATCCTCCACAGTTTGAGATGGTGGGCACATATGAGAAACATCCAGAAATTACTTTTACCATTGACAATTCTCTTCTTCCCTGGAATAACAAGGGTTCAGTAAGTTTTTTGAGCCTTTATCTAAACATTTAGCTTTGTAGACTACAGTTTTCTCCATTAATTCTATGTTTTGCCAAATGAAAGTTAACTAACAGACTTCTAGCAAAACAATTTATTGTCATGATGATTGAGAAATGAGGTTTGCTGTTGAGGAGATTAAAGCAGTCATGAACTGCCTTATATTATTTGGTACTGTTCTCTGAGGTGCCCTTATAATGTTATCATGATTTTAAGTAATAATGTTTTTGACCCCTGATTTGACCCCCTTTTATGACGATTATAGACTTTGAAGTAAACACCCACTGCATGATTGGCTAACAGTTGTGTATGTTTGACAGCCTACATCCTTCACAGATGAACACTGCTATAATTTAGGTTTAAAAAATGCATACTTAGTACAAATGATCTGTTATAACAGACAAAGCAATAGTGACCACTTAAAGGAGAAGTCCACTTCCAGAACAAAAATTTACAGATAATGTACTCACCCCCTTGTCATCCAAGATGTTCATGTTTTCCTTTCGTCAGTCGTAAAGAAATTATGTTTTTGGAAGAAAATATTTTTAGAGTTTTCTCCATATAATGGACCGCTATGGTGCCCCGAATTTGAACTTCCAAAATGCAGTTTAAATGCAGCTTTAAACAATCCCAAATGTGGTTGTAAATGATCCCAGCTGAGGAAGAAGGGTCTTATCTAGCAAAACGATCGGCTATTTTTATAAAAAAAATATATAAAATATAAAAATATTTAAATAGTTTTTAATCTCAAACGCTCATCTTGTCTTGCTCTGCCTAAACTATGTGTATTCTGGTTCAAGACAGTTAGGATATGTTGAAAAACTCTGATCGTATTTTCTCCCTCAACTTCAAGAATCATTTTAAAATCATCCTACATCACTGCAGAAGTACAGACCCAGTCTTTGCAAAGTGAACATGCAAAGAAGATCAAACACCCTTAACAAAAAAGGTAAAACAGTGATATAGGGAGAACATGATTCTGGAAGTGGACTTCTCCTTTAATAACAAAGGTCACACTTGAAATTACTGTCGGGGCCAATGTAGTCTGCACAGCATTGTCTTTCAGTTTTAATCTTTCTGAAAATCCTGTCGAATTGTGCGTAGTTTGTAGATGACTAATTCAAGGTTCCTCAGGTGGCAGCCTTGCTTGTTGTTGACCATGGCTTTGGGGATAGATTCTGTAATTGACTTTAGATCCTGATCGTACAGCCAGCGATAGCGGCCCTCCCTCAGGAAGGACATTATAGATTGCTTGGTTCAAGAACTTGCAGGGTCATAACGGGGTTGTGCTTGGCTCCTAACCCTGCCTAGCTTATAATTACCATGCACACCAAAGTGTGCGTCCCTTTGTTTCAGTTGGGACTCAGCAATCTCCAGGTCTTCTTTTGCTTTCCACTTTCTGCCTATCTGCACCATGATGCCTGTCAATGCCAGGCTTGACTCCCAAATAGAGTAGTGCCTCTCTGGTGTGAGAAACCTTGAACTCCTTATTGAGGATGCTGAATGGGAGCTGGAGTGCATTTCTCTTTTCATAGAGTACTACGCTGCGTGGCAATCCCAATCACCTGCGGAGATAGCTACTGACCTTCTTTTCCATGGTCTCCACTGTTGACCTAATACATCAGCAGAAGCCAGAGAACTTGAAGTAAAATGCCATGTTGGTATATCAAGGCCTTTAATCGGACTAGTAAGCCAGACTTCTCGACTGTGGTGTGCCAAGATTCAAGTTCCCTGATGGTGGATAATTGGCCGTTGCATCCCTGAGGCTTCACTCAAAGACCTTGGCAAGGCTCCTAACAGACTTCTTGGTGATGGATGGGATTACAATCCCACCCACCTGGAATCAAAACTTGTCCATCACTTTCCCCTTTTCCTCACCATGGACCTGGACTTGGCAGACTTGAAACTCATCCTAATGGGCTACTTCCTCCTTGGAACAAGTCAGATGTCTCACTTCCTTACTGTCTCTCTCTGCCACCTTTTGTATCAGTCTGTTTTGCATCGTAATGAGTTTCTTCCGAAAGCTTCCTAGAGCTCAATGAGTGATAGTTTCTGATCTTCAGTTTCTACTTTGAACTGTCTTGCCAAAGCTTGAAGCTCTTGTTGCAGCTGGTAGATTTCATCTGCCTTTTGGTTCATGGTGTTCTTTGATCTGCTGGTCTTGCACAAAACTGACAGTGATGGTGGTCCCTGTGGTTTCCTGTGGTGGTAATGTTTCTTGCAGTATGCTCTTCAAATTGGCATCATACTCTATGCTGGCTTGCTGCAGACCACTCGATCTGATGCTGCTGAAATGCTCTGCCTGAAGCAGAATAGTTTTATGCTTGGAGGTTCTGGGCACTCTGGGGTGTCTTCAGGCAAGTGTCATCCTGTGTCTCACTAGAATATACATTTCATCTTGGTCTAATAGATTTTAAGGCTGCACTGATTCCTGCAGGCCTTGCTGCAAATGTTCCTTGCAATTGCAGTTATTGCTAATCTGTTTGCCAAGGTCATCACTGTTGGGACTGTGCTAGTGCGGCATGCATCCTCCACCCTCTCAGAATTTCCAAGGTTTATGACTCTGTGGGTGAATCTGTAGCTTTATGAGGTCCCTTTTCTTGGAATATGCAAGTTGGGCTACTACTCTTTCCTGCTTCAATTGCTGTTTGTCAGCTGACCTCCAGTCGTCACCAATCTATTCTCAGTTGTCAACCAGTCTATTCCTGGCTGTCATTGGCTGAGCCAGTATAAATGCTTAAAAGATACATCATAGGATGCACTGAGACACATGATCAGTAATGTTTCTGTGGTCATTGGGTGTTTCAGGTCTTTTAACATCATACACCCTCACCTAGGTGACCCAGCCAGAGTTGATCAGACCCTGTCCCAGTAGCACTGGGCCACGGATCAGCCATCTGAAAGCCCTTACAATCATATAGCAACCATAAAGAAGGAGCCCTAGCATTCTGTGGAAATAACATATGGCTGGAGCTCCAGTGTGTTTAATTGAAGGAGGTTTTTCCTACCATTGCTGTGCTGATGACGTACAGTTCTATCTTTCATTTCTACCAGATGACCCAACGGTAACTGCAAGGATCTCAGGCTTTCTGGCGGTCATCTCGGCATGGATGAAAAATCATAACTTGCAGCTCAACCTGGTAAAGACTGAGCTTCTCGTCTTTTCTGCCACTCTGTGACTCTACAGCTTGGTTTCACCATCCAGCTAGGTTCATCAACAATAACCCCATCAAGTTCAGTCAGAAATCTTGGAGTAATCTTTGATGACCAGTTGACCTTCAAGGACCATACTGCAAAGCAGCTCTGTCATGCAGGTTTTTGTTGCACAACATCAGAAAGATCAGACCTTTCCTAACAGAACATGCTGCACAATTTCTTGTCCAGGTCCTTGTCATTTCTTGTCTCCATCACTATACTGGGGCATTAGGACCCACCCAGACCGCAGGGTGAGCACCCCCTGCTGGCCTCACTAACACCTCCTCCAGCAGCAGCCTAGTTTTCCCAAGAGGTTTCCCATTCTGGTACTGACCAGGCCCAACCCTGCTAAGCTTCAGTGGGCAACCAGTCTTGGGCTCTAGGGTGATATATCTGCCGACAACTTGTGTCTTACTTGTGTTGATAATACAGTATGAAGTTCTTCAAGTTAGATATCTTTCTTATATGATGGAATTATAACTGCACCTTAAGTGGCACGTGATCCAAAAACCATAATGTCATCGGTGAGCACCCATCACTACACTATTTCTCCTCCCTCTGTGGGTGAAAACAAAATCATCACAACTTTGTTGTAGTGTCCATGTGTGATCAACTCGTAAATATTATCTTTCCAACTTGCACCATACTAATATCACATAGTGGAACTACAAAAATAAAGTATGTCTTCAAACAACCTTTGCAAATAACCCTTTCAGGCAGTATGTCTCCCCCAGTCACAAACACAGGTCATAAAATCTTGTTTTACACAATTGTCTGTCTGTATAAGTATAAGTCTATGAATTTTGCTTGTAAGACCACTTTAATTAATGACTGCGAACAGGAAGAGACTTTCAACCAGTATGACAAAAATGTTTCTGGAAAAAATTACCTGCCTCAACTTTAACAGTTCGAAAGCAAGAGCTAAGAAATTTTTTTGCATTTAAGGCAATAATGTAATTTTTATTGTGTTCACTGATTTTAGTTAAGGGAAATGTGTAAAATCGGTTGAAATAATTGGTAACCTAACTTTAATAACACGTCTTCCCATTCCTTAAAGGTTCCTTTCTCGAACTGCTCTGTTGAGTGCGAGGCGGGATATTCCAGGCAACCTGAAGGTTTTCATAGTTGCTGTTTTATATGTAAAAAGTGCCCGTCTAACAGCTATGTGGATTATTCTCGTAAGTACCTTAGGCAGCAGACAATGACAACTTGGAATTTAAAGAGGTAGTCCACCCAAAAATGGAAATTCTGTCATCATGTACTTCCCATCATGTGATTCTGGACCTGTATGCATTTCTTTTTCTATCTGCAGAACACAAAAGAAGATATTTTGAAGAACGTTAGTTCCAAATAATAATTTCGGTTCCTATTGAATTTTCTATTGTATTTTTATCCATTCAAAGTCAGTGGAAACTTTCTTCAACATATCTTTTTAATGTTCCTCAGAGGAAAGAAAGTAAGAAAGTCATACAGGCCTGGAATGACATGAAGGTGTATAATGGCAGATTTCATTTTTGATGTGGACTATGTCTTTAAGCTTCCTTAGTTCATTCTACTGTACAATAATTTACTGATATTTGAAGAGAAAATATTTCCCACATCAAGTTACAATTATTGCAAAATACAACTAAACATTGATATTATTTTACTATTTTTTACTTTTTTTCAGGGGACCCATATACCTGTTTTCCATGTGCAGAGAGTGAATGGTCTGATGAGGGCAGTACGACATGTAAGACACGCTCTGTTGTCTATCCTGAGTTCACAGAAACCCTCTCTATCATTGTCATGGTTTCTATCGTATGCCTAATTATTCTCCTTATTGCCATATTTTGCCTTTTTGCTTACAACTATGACACACCGGTGGTAAAGTCTGCTGGTGGCAGCATGTGTTTCCTCATGTTGACCAGTTTGATTTTGTCTAGCATAAGTGCGTTCTTTTTCTTTGAAAAACCCACATTTGTATTTTGCCTCCTGAGAAATGCCATATTTGTATTTTTCTTCACTGTCTGTATTTCCTGTTTGACTGTCCGTTCCTTTCAAATTATTTGTGTTTTTAAAATGGCTGCTCAGTTCCCTAAAGTGCACAGCCTTTGGGTTAAACACAATGGCCAGTGGCTCTTCATTGCATTTATGACTTTCATTCATTTTATTTCTTGTGTGATATGGATGACTGTCAGTCCTGTAAAAGCCACTGCAGACTCATGGACTTTTAAAGACCAAACTATGCTCATCTGTGAAATGGGGAATACTATAACGTTTACCATAGTTGTGTTTATAAGTTGGTTTCTTGGTTTCCTGTGTCTCCTGTTTTCTTACATGGGAAGAGATCTGCCGAAAAATTACAATGAGGCCAAATCAATAACTTTTAGTCTCATTTTGTATTATCTGACCTGGATTGCATATTTCACAGCATACCTCACTATCAAAAGCAAATACATTGTCATTTTGAATGCAATGGCCCAGATATCCAGTATAAATGGAATTCTCTTCAGTTACTTTATTCCAAAATCTTACATCATGATCTTCCAACCACAAAAAAACACTCCTGCATACTTTCAAACATCTATTCAGAACTACACTCAAACCATTAGTAGGACCTAGACTCTGACATTAGCATTAGATCCTTCACTATTATGTTACCACTGTCTTAAAGAAACACAAGCACAGAAAACAAGTAGACAAAGAATGGAGATCTATTCTGGGGTTCAACCTGCATTAAGATACTATGTGATTTCTGAGATTTGTACTTGTAACTTACAATAAAGAACATTTTTAAATTCAATAATTAGTGTCAATGTGTAATCCATATAGATTTGTGAAGTATGGATCTTGTATGTTGGATGTTATACTCACTGTCTATTCAAACTGATATATACTGTATATTATAGTTTTATGCAAAAATTTGGAAACCCCTTGCAGAAACTGTGAAAATGTGAATAATTTTAACAAAATAAGAGGGATCATACAAAATGCTTGTTTTATTTAGTACTGTCCTGAGTAAGATATTTTACATAAAAGATGTTTACATATAGCCCACAAGACCAAAAATAGCTGAAATTATTAAAATAACCCCCTTGAAAAGTTTGGTAACCCTTGGTTCTTAAAGGGGTCATCGTATGCCCATTTTCCACAAGTTGATATGATTCTTTAGGGTCTTAATGAAAATTCTATAATATACTTTGGTTAAAAATTCTCAATGGTTGTGTCAAACAACACCCTTTTTACCTTGCCAAAATCAGCTCTGCAAAAATCATCCCATTCTGGTCGCGGCTGCTTTAAATGCAAATGAGCTCTGCTCGCCCCGCCCCTCTCTTCTCTCTGTGGAGTGACGAGCCTGTTTACTTTAGCTGCATTTAGCCACTAAACTTGCTAACTAGCACATTATTAGGAAAGGCGATCACAAAGATTCATAAAAAAACCCTTATACTCACTTCTGCTGTAAGTGAAGCTGGATCATGAATGATTTGCACGAACATAGCAGTGGCGGCTACTGGTCTGTCAAATAGGGGAAGCTCATTTTTGGCCTACATCATAAAATTGTCTATTTATTTAAAAGTAAATTCTGCCCTACATTCCTTTTCAAGAAAACGGTCTGTGACCCTGTCGTACCAACTAGGCGTCTTTTCCAGTGACTTGACCAGTGTCCTCTCAATGGCCAGCAGAGCTAGGCTGCTTAAACGGCCTTGGCCCATTGTGTTTCGGGTGTAGGACTTGAGCCGCTTTAAACTTCTACACCTGCAGATGTAGCTCCAATTGTTGCCACTAATGAGAACAGTTTGTAAAGCTGAGGCATTGCACTGTCCAACTCCATGTCTTTAAGGAACACCAAGTAATCAATGAATGAATGAACGATCTAAAAAAAAATATTAAACTCTGTAAAAGTGAAACAAGGAATGTGGTGTATAATTGTGTGAAATGTATGATTAAAATCAAGCAATTTCGCCAAGCAAATATAAAGAAATAGGTTGCAGCAGTTTTTATTTCGACTGAACTTGAGAAATCCGCGATGGGACTGAGCGCGAATAGCTTCAGCGATTCCTTATAGTACAAAATCGCTGTCAGTCAAAAGGAGATGCAATCTTTCGACAGACCCTCCAATCATCACGCAGAAGCTCGGAGTCCAGGCCAGCCCACTCCTCATTTGCTCCTCATTCACCCCCAGAGACGCTGAGCGTCCGTGGGCGGGACATAATCGCAGCGTTTATCCAATGACCGTCTAGTTTCAAAGCACTGAAAAAAAACGTTCAAAGCAGCCGCATTGAAGTCAATGGACGCTGGGTTTCAACGGGGAAATGCACTGTGACGCTACGGGAATGTATGAGAAGAAAATCAAGTCAGCCGACCTGCTATATCTAACTGATTCTGAACGAACTCGTCTTTGAGATGAACGTTTTCTAACGCATTTTTAGTCAATAAAATGTTAATACAATAGTACATAATTTGACCATTAATTTTGTGACATTATAGGGGAAGCTGAGCTTCCCTTGCAGTCTTAAAGAAATCGCCACTGGAACATAGATATATGCAGATCGGGAGGCGCATTCCCTTCACAAACAAATGTAATCCACTGCATCTTCAGCGGCTCAGATGTCGGGAGTAAATGACGACCACTATGTTCATTATTACATCCAGCAACACAACACCTCAGTCGCTCAATATGAGATATTCTTGTCTAACTTACATCCCTGCTCCGGCATCAAAACATGGAGGTTGGACTGTTACAGCTGATCTGAGGTAAGAGCTCATGTCAGTCAACTATTGTGGAGCGGCCTCTGTGGGTTTGACGCCACACCGACAGGCATCTGAGAATGGCTTGATTTGAAAAAGGGGATTTTATTTTTACAGATTAATTAAAAACCACTGCATGGATTTTTATCATTATAGGGTAGATTTGTCCATACACTGCCAACACACATTAATGTTCAAACAACATGTAAAAGTGAACTTAGCATCTGATGACCCCTTTAATACTGTGTGAGGTTACCTGGATGATCTACAACTGTTTTTTTTGTTTGTTTGTTTGTTTGTTTGTTTTGTGATAGTTGTTCATGAGTCCAGTGTTAGTTCTGAACAGTTAAACTAATCACTGTTCTTCAGAAAAATCATCCAGGTCCTACAGATTCTTTTGCATATTTGAACCCTTTCCAGCAGTGACTGTATGGTTTTGAGATCAATCTTTTCACACTGAGGACAACTGAGGGACTCAACCATTTAAAAATGTTTTCCCAAACATTTGAAGGGGGTTATTTTATCAGGATAGTACTAGATAAAAAAAATAACAGGCATTTTGTATCATCTCTCTTATTTTGTTAAAATTATTCACATTTTCACAGATTCTGCAAGGGGTTCCCAAACATTTGCATATAGCTGTGTATAATTATTATACAGTTTTATACAATTAGTAACAAGTAATTATAGTAATATAGCAACACCACTTGCATTTATTTAAAAAAAAAAAAAGTGCATTCATCTAAAAAACAAAACAAAACAATAATATGATCTCACTGCAGTTTAAAGGTAAAAAAATGATTTTATATTTCTCCAAACTGATCCATGCTCTCAAAACACAGACAAAGAAACAGACTTTTAATTTTTGCAGAACAATTGAGTTAATTGCATAATTATACACTGAATTATTTTCTAACAAGACAGTAGAGTCTGGTTCTTCAAGGGTGAAGGTGTGAAATAAGAAATATCCTGATTCTCCTGTACACTGATTTGAGAAGTTAAGTTCTGCTGTGAAGAAAAGTAACATTAAAAATTCTCACTTAATTTTGTGTAGCCTGTGAAAAATGTTTAACAGCATTATTTTCTCTAGACTCCGAAAGGGGTCTATTATTTATTTATTTATTTATTTATGGACTGATTTCATTAACTTGCTGCGAAAATAAATTGATAAAGTCTATACTAACACGTAATTTTACACACACACACACACACACACACACATATATATGTATGTATATATATATATATATGTATACATAATATATATATATATATATATATATATATATATATATACATATATATATATGTATATATATATATATGTATATATATATATATATATATATATATATATATATATATATATATATGTATATATTATGGGCAGCATTCCACATAAGTAACTAAAGTGCACGTGAAGTGGGCGGGAAATTCATACAGTATTGATGAACGCTGAGCGGCAACAGGTAACGTTAGCCCTGCATTATAAAAATAAAGGATGTCTAGACTTTTATAATTTATTTAGAAACAAATAAAGCTTCAACTTTCGACAAATTTCAAGTATACTGAAATTATGAAACTGCCGAACACGAAAGGCGTGTTTAATTGGCTAGCTTACACATGATGGCGTCGCAAAAAGTAGTGAGCTCCCTACCTAGACAGCGTTCTTAGGCGTCATATGCTCGTTCAGAACGAACAACACGTTTGGTGTCCATCTAGACAGCATTTTGGAGCATCATTCAAACATTTAAATGATGCCTGTTGAGGCGGTCTGGGTCGTTAGCTAGTTTTGAGACACAACCTAATAAACAAACAAACGCTACGTAAGGACTTTGGAGAGACCGCCGGAACAACAAAAAAAGTTAAATGAACAAAAAACAAAATTAAAAAAAAAAAAAAAAAAAACAATTCTTATGTCACCGTGTGAATGAATTTCTATATTTTAATGTACGTTGGTGTTAATAAATGCTAATGAATTCATGTAGTTACATTAGTCTCCAATGACGGTGTGTATTTTCTCAGATACGCCACACATCACAATGTTTTATGCCCAAATCTTCACCTCTAAACGAAGCACATTAGCCAAGATATGGCTTGCAGCCCACTGGGAGAAGAAAATAACCAAAGCACACGTGTTTGAATGTGACCTAGAAACCACCATCCAGGAGATCTTATCCCCCCAGGTAACGTGGTTGATCCATATATTGACACTAAACCAGTTAATTAATGTTGTTAGTGCTCACTAACTTTTGTTTAAATAACCATTTTCTTTCCCTGTGTGTGTGATTTATCTCCATGATTCATTACCAGATTAAAATCGGTCTGCGAACTTCAGGTCACCTTCTTTTAGGAGTTGTCCGGATATACTCTAGGAAAACCAAATACCTTCTTGCAGACTGCAATGATGCACTGATCAAAATTAAAGTGGCTTTCCGGCCAGGTGAACGCAGCTACTGTATGCCAGTGACAACAGAATGAGTGAACACTGAATGAGCATGCGACAATATGTAATGTTTGTTCACAGGACAGACAGATCTGCCTGAGGATGCGATGGAGGCCACGTTAAAAACTATCACTCTGCCAGAGGACTTCACTGACTTTGATTCCCAACTGCCTGATCTCAAGTATCACGTTTATCAACAGCATTTGATCACAGCTCTTCATATTGATTTTTTTGCTGATGTACCTGTTTTTATGACATGTTATGTCTCACCCAGCACCATTGGTGTGGCCGATCACTTTTCTTTGAATCAGTGCCGCACTGAAGATATTACTCTCAAAGAGAGCTTTGAGAACCACTTTCTCACCTTGGAGAGAATAGGTAACACCTCTGAATGATCAACACAACCAAGTATTTTTTACATGAACTATGCATGTTTGTCTGCATTTATATTCTCTGTTTATTCAAAGGTGAGGAAATCCAGTCTTATCAAGGATTGTTTGATCAGAGTTTCAGTGTTCATGGCGACTGTTTTGGTGATGAGGAAATGGCTGTCGACCTCATTGGTACAGTTTATATATCCTGTTTTGAAACTATATCAGCCTCACACTTTAGCCTCTGAGTCTAATATATGTTTTCTTTTCTTTATTTGTGGTCTGTCAAGATATTATAGCAAATACTAATGATGATGCTGTGGTGCCTGATTTCTATGAGGACACTCCTAATGAATTACCAGCTACACCTCCTCCAACTGCTGTCACTGCAGCAGGTAATGATGGTACACTTTTTCTGTATTTGTGTATTACATTATATTTTAGCCTTTAAAACAAATAGACGTGAATTGTTGTTCATGATCTGTTCATATCATTAACAGTTGTTTTTGGTAACATTGAAGGAGAAGTCCACTTCCAGAACAACAGTTCACAAATAATTTACTCACCCCCTTGTCATCCAGGATGTTCATGTCTTTCTGTCTTCAGTCGTAAAGAAATTATGGTTTTTGAGGAAAACATTTCAGGATTTTTCTCCATATAATGGACTTCAATTGTGTCCCCGATTTTGAACTTCCAAAATGTAGTTTAAATGCAGCTTCAAAGGACTCTAAACTACTATAAGACCCTTCTTCCTCGGCTGGGATCATTTAGAACCATTTAAACTACATTTTGGAAGTTCAAAATCGGGGGCACAATTGAAGTCCATTATATGGAGAAAAATCCTGAAATGTTTTCCTCAAAAACCATAATTTCTTTACGACTGAAGACAGAAAGACATGAACATCCTGGATGACAAGGGGGTGAGTACATTATTTGTGAATTGTTGGTCTGGAAGTGGACTTGTGGTAACATTATATTACACACACAACTAAAAAAAAAAGATAAAACAATAACAATGAGAAGGAAAGGCAAAAAATGATTTGCTTTGTCATCTACAACACTTTATGGCTTTAAGGTCTTCTAAAAACAATTAGACATCTTTAATCTGCCATCATACAGTCTTCCGCTAGTCTCACAGTTTTTTAAACTTATTTTCAAAATGAAAAAGACTAAATTTTCAAGGTTAAAAACTTACAGTTGCTTTAATAAAACTATGTTTATAAAATAAAAATAAAATAATATATTTTAAAATACAGAATAAAAATACATTTAGATGTATATTTCCATAAACTTCTTTGGCACTTTGGACATGTAACATTATAAAATTATAAATGGTTATTATCTGATCTCTCATACAGGTGTTCACTAGCAATCTTAATATTATCAGATGTATTATTTGTAATTAAGAATTGGCTTTTGCTTGCAACATTTACCACTGTGTCATTCTCCTAAAGAGCCGGAGTCTGTGAAACCAGAACTTTCCTGTTTAAAGGATCGGAGCAGTCCGGCCTTGACTGAGACCACTTTCTTGGTAAATGCAGAGGAGGGTTTTGCTCTTGCACCGGTTGCTGCCACACGTGAGTTTTAACTGCTCTGGTGAATTATATGAACAGTAGTTTTGGCCTTTGCTTCAAGTTGTTGTACGTTGCTCGCTATTAAACTGTTAAACAGTCAGTTAACCAAAAAAAAAAAGAAAATTCTGTTATCATTTACTCACCATCATGTCATTCCAGACTGTATGAGTCTTACTTTGTTCTGTGGAACATAAAAGAAGATATTTTGAGAATTGTGTTTTTTTTGTCCATATAATGGAAGTCAAAGGTAACTAAACTGTTTTTTTATCAACATTCTTCAAAATATCTTATTTTATGTTCTGCAGAAGAAATTTGTACAGATTTGGAGCAACATCCGGGTAAATAAATAATGACAGAAATGCCTTTTTTGGGTGAATGTTGGGGGTTTAACTTCTCTCATGAAGCCACTTGAGGGTGCTGTTGACAACCAGGAATAAAAATATCCATGTAAATCATGGTAATGAATCAGGTGCTACAGTGTGTACACAGTGCACACTATGTAGATTTTCTGTGTTTAGGAAAACCATAATGGCCTACTTTATTTGCTAAAAGTTGTAATATGCAACCAGAGCATTTCCGCTGACAAATATTAAGACATTTTTGTACAATACTGTATCATAAGTACAACATTTGCTTATTTTTCTATTTTGAGATGACAACTGGACACCACTCACTGAATTAAACATGCAAGAGTCTGAAACTAATTTTCACCAATTAATTGTAGTGTTATATAGTACATACTGCTAAGTAGGCAATATTCTAGTATTCCATTCTGCATCTAGACGTGGTCACAAATTTGCTAACACATCCTAAAACTAACATTTTGCAGCATTTTGAAAATGCAGAAAATTTCATTTAAAATGTTTTAATTGAAAATTAAGGTCTCTTTTGCTCACCAAGCCTGTATTTATTTGATCCAAAGTACAGTAAAAACATAAAAAAAAAATACATATTTTTACTATTTAAAATAATTTGAAAAAAGTTTTTAAAAGTTTTTTTAATAAGTTTTTTTTTTAAGTATAATTTATTCCTGTGATTTCTAAGCTGAACTTTTTGCGTCAGTACTCCAGCCGCATGATCCTTCAGAAATCATTACAATATTCTGATTTGCTGCTCAAGAACATTATTATTATGTCGAAAACAGCTGAGTAGAATTTTCTTCAGGGTTTTTTTTTTTTTTTTCTGAAGGATCATGTGACATTGAAGACTGGAGTAATGATGCTGAAAATTTAACTTTTATCACAGATATATGCAAATAGAAAGGATTTATTTTAAATTGTAAAAAGTAGTTCACAGGATTACTGCTTTTGCTGTATTTTGGATCAAAAAATGCAGGCTTTGTGAGCAGAAGAGACTTTTAAAAGCGTTAAAAATCTTGACTGGTAGTGTTTGTGTGCATCATTTAATTAAAAAGGGCAGAAAATTTGGGGAGACATATCTAACTGCAATTAGTGTTGTTGTTATGAAAGTAAAGTTTTTCATATTCGTAATTTTAATTTCTATAATAATAATAATTGTTGTTATTTTATATGACAACAGCTGTTACAATAGTAATATTTATGCTTGTTTTTTTTTTTTTTTTTTTTTTTGTTTTTTCTTTTACTTCAAATGTTAAACCACAGAGATTTATTTGGGCAAACCACAGCAGGGAAACTTCTCTTTTGAAATGCTTCTCTTCTGGTGACAACAGATTTATAGACGCTCATTACAAACTTGGGAAGATGTGACTAATGCAAAGATTAAATATGTTTTTAGCATCTTCAACAAGGAAAAGAGGCACAAGGAAGCGGAAGCTGGTGATTGACCGGTCAAAGGAACTAACAAACAGTGACATCAGGAATCAACTGGCTGACTGCTCTGACCTTGTAACCCCGTTGGAGATAGCCCCGCCCACTCGGCAGCTCATGGAGTGGAGGGAAAATGGAGGAGTGAGGGAGCTCTTCTCCAGTTTTTGCCTTCCACTCTTACACCCTGACTTAAAGCAGGTAGAACACACATCCGCTGCTGAAGCAGCAGCTGAACTCAGCTGAAGTGCACAGCTGTCATTACACTGTCAGTGTAGCATTAAGCAGTGCATCATGGGAAATATTCCACTCCCTCTGTTCCTCTAGCTGTTTCCTTCTGGCACATCATCTAGGAGACTAGGCTTGGAGGGAGGAGCGAGAGAGCAGACTGACCCCGAGGAGATGAGAGAGCAACCTAGAGAGGGTAACAAATCACACTGCATCAGACACAAGCAGAGTTTATGAAAATCTGGCCCTGTTTCCACTTTGTGTTAAAGGAGAAGTCCACTTCCAGAACAACAGTTTACAAATAATTTACTCACCCCCTTGTCATCCAAGATGTTCATGTCCTTCTGACTTCAGTTTTAAAGAAATTATGGTTTTTGAGGAAAACATTTCAGGATTTTTCTTCATATAATGGACTTCATTGGTGCCCCGATTTTGAACTTCCAAAATGTAGTTTAAATGCAGCTTCAAAGGCTCTAAATGATCCCAGTCAAGTAAGAAGGGTCTTATCTAGCAAAACAATCTGTTATTTTTTCGAAAAATAAAAATTTGTATACTTTTTAAGCACAAAAGCTCATGTAGCACATGCTTTGGAATGCGCATTCTTGAATGATTCTTTCATTTTGAACGGATCTTTAAGGTGACTCGGGAAGAACGAGTCGTCTCGAGGAGTGATTCATTCAGTCGCACATGCGCAACATCCTCTTAGGTTCTGTACAGGAATTAGTTCACCTGTTTCGAGTCTTTGGGTTTTCCGAGTTGTTCGTTCATCTTATGGGGCTGTCACGTGATGAATGAATGACTCAAACCCAAAAACTTGTCAGATAAGAGGTGAGGTGAGCTAATCATAGACTAAACACCCAGGTAAACAATGAATTCATCTTTTCTGTCTCTTATAGCATTATAGTTGTGTCTTGTTTGTAGTGTGATCAACGTTTGTGTAAGCAGTAGATGTGTTAGGGAAGTAACACGTAACATTTTAATTATATTTTGCTAAAATGAATGAAATGACTCGAAAAAAGATTTGTTCATTTTGCTGAACAAGACTCAAAGGTCCGAGTCGGTAAAATGATCCGAACTTCCCATCACTACTACGAATCACGTCTAAGTTCATCGTCTGTGTACTCCAGCTCAAAAAGGTAGAGTATGGTGAAAAACTCCATCTTATTTTCTCCTACAATTTCAGAATCATCTGACATCGTTGTAGCTTTTTGTTTGTAAACAGTGTTTGACTTACTTGCGCTTTGTTAGTCTTTGCACGTTCACTTTGTAAACACTGGGTCTGTAGTTCCGCGTGACCTTTCGACGTGATTCAGTAGTACATAGTGTCGTGCTACACCAGCTTTTGTGCTGAAAAAGTATACAAATTTTTATTTTTCGAAAAAAAAAAAAAAAAAATGACCGATTGTTTCCCTTTAAACTACATTTTGGAAGTTTAAAATTGGGGGCACAATTGAAGTCCATTATATGAAGAAAAATCTTGAATTGTTGTTCTGGAAGTGGACTTTTCCTTTAAGATGCATTTTCAGTTATGTAATAAGTGATGCTACAAAAAAAGTCCAGTTGAATGCAGTTTAGTATTTTAAGCCTTATGTCAAATGATGTGTGTGTTTCTGTGTGAACCTGTAGAGGTCTGGGAGAGCACTGCTCAGCTGGTTCTGGATGACTGGAGTGTGTTGCAAGAGTCTGTTGGTCCAGATCAGCCAGCAGGTGCAGACACTACTGTAGAAGCTTCTGTCACTCATTCAGAACCTCCACCTCCCTGGAACACCACCAGTGTAAGAGCTGCATATTAACTTTAGCCCTCTTTACTGTGTTTATACATGCTTCTGGTCTCATTGTTAGTGATTCACTGGTCCAAGTTTGTAATTTTATAACTAGTCATTTTACAACCATCTCACCCTTTCTCTGTAAAAGGAGGAGAGTGGATTGGAGGTGTCATATCCAGAGCCTCTCTCTGAGATCTCCATGCTTCCCAATCCATCTGGAGAGATGAGGGAAACCCCATTGACACAAACACAGGTAGTGCTAAACACTGAATCACACATAAGATTCTTTTCCACCGAAATTGCCTGGAACAGTTTGTCCCAGAAAAGGGTTTCTGTGGGTCTTAAAAAAGTCTTAAACAGTCTTAAATCACTTTTCCGTGAATTAAGGCCTTGAAAAGGTCTTAAATCAGAGCAGCAAGTCTTAAATTCATATGATCATGGCATTAATTTTTGTGAGGGATTGTTTTCTCATTTGTTTCATTTTAAAGTGAAGTAAAAGCTCAAAATTCATTAAACACTATGCGGTAGATGGCGGTATGTGCTGCTTCATCTGTCAGTCACACAAAGAAGAACTTGCTGTTTTGATTTTTTTTATAGTAATAAAAATCATTTAGTTCAATTAGAGAACAGACAATACTATTAAAACGCAGCTGCTCAATGCAGTGTGCCGAACGACAGTCTCATCACATTTCATTTATCACGTGAAGAGAGAGGTGAGAAAGACAAAACTATGGCGGAAGAGTTTCAAAACTAAATGCAAAAGTGCCTGTTTTAAAATTATTTTTGACTTTGAAAAGCCTGTTAACTTCTGCCATTTGTGGTGATAGTGGAAGTTTCATATTTATTTGGTTCCACAGTATTTGCTGATTTTTATTTAACTGTGTAATTTATTTTTTTGTTTTATATTTCATCAATGTGTATGCAGTGTTTCCAAGCTTTCTTATTCGTTTTTCTAATAAACGTTCTCTGTTTCGTATTTATTTGGTTACACAGTGTTTTGTATACCTATTTAAACTCTGTGTAAATTATTATTTTATATTAGGCACGTAACATGGTGTATTATTATTCATTTTGTTAATAAAGGTTTATGTTAATGCTGCAAATTTGAAAGTGAAAGTAATGTGCATGGCACTTTTACTGAAGGAAAGTGAGGAAAAGAAGGAAAGATCAAATGAAATAAAAACTAACAATTGCTAGACGCTGAATTACTGCAAATTTGAAAGTGAAAGTAAAACTCAAACTATAGAGAACAATGCTGTATTGTTTTCCCTTCAATTTTTATTTATTTTATTTTATTCTTACATTTTCTTTAGTTGGTCTTAAAAAGGTCTTAAAAGGTCTTAAATTTACCCTCATAAAATCTGCAGAAACCCTGCAGAAACTTTTTCCCCCAAACCTGTTGCTGTCTGCGTTCCATCGTGATGTAAAGTACCAGGAAGATTAGGCAAATAGTCTGGTGACGTTGGTGTGTGTGCGTTTCTCAATCCCAAGTACACACATTTAGGACTTGCGTCCTCGATAGTTCAGACTTCACAAGTTCAACTCAGGATTCTGAACTCCTGCGGACGGGACGATGCAAGTCTGGTAATTCTGCAAATAGCAGCGTACTTGATAACGTCAGTCAGCTCGCCTAGGCTACTGGGATTTTCTTTACAATAAGACAAAATATGATATCAAACACTGCCACATTTCGTTTTCATTTAACCTTATTACTACCCACAAAAATGTAGTAACATACATTACAATGAAATGAAATGTTATATAAAACAGTATTGTCTCTTTTCATTTTCATTTTAACATATTAATAGATTAATAGAATAAAGACCAAAAATTACCTGTTAGATTTACCAAAAACGAATGATATCTTATGTTTAACCACTACAGAGACATCAGAGTCAGCGGCAAATGTCAGAAGGACTAGCCGAGTTGAGGTTGCGCTCGTTGGGAAACATGAGCACTAAGCACCCGCTGATCATGTGGAGCTCACGTCTCCGAAATCAGCACAGCACATTTTGAAATAGGCACTGTCTTTATAAATAAACCGCTGATTTGAGATTTAAACAACTACGTTCTCGGCAAAGTACTTTTAAAACTACATTTCATAACACAATAACAGTAATATTTTTAAAAAATTATGTGAATATGTGGTGGTTGAAATACAATGCTGCGTAAACTCAACCAGTTAGCATGTTCAGTGCCCAAGTCCCAACCTCGAAAGTTCTGGACCTTTGAAAAAGTACTACCTCACGAGCAGGGACTTTCTGAGAGTCAAATTTTTATCCTGAACTTTATTTAGATCCTAGTTCCTGTGGTGGAAACACACCGAGTCCCTAGTTCCTGGGGAAACTTCCTGCGGTGGAAACGGGCTATAAATACTGATTATTACATAAATAAGCATTTAAAGGGACAGTTCACACAAAAATGAAAATTCTTTCATTAATTACTCACCCTTGTGTCGTTCCAAACCTGTAAGACCTTCATTCATCTTCAGAACACAAATTAAGATAACTTTGATGAAATCCGAGAGCTTTCTGACCCTGCATAGACAGCAACACAATTACCATGTTTAAGGACCAGAAAGGTAGCAAGGATATTATTCAAATAGTGATTCTACCACAATTTTATGTAGCTACGAGAATACTTTTTGTGTGCAAAGGAAACAAAAATAATGACTTATTCAACAATTTCTTCTCTTCTATGTCTTTGATGCACATTCACGACGCATGCATGTGGTGCTGTTGACGCAAGAGCCAGCATTCTGACGTAGAACCAGGATGCGCTGTGCCTTGTTTTCAGTCAGAAGAACACACATGGGTGCATCGTGGTATTCTCATGAATGAGTGTTAAAGACTGATGCTGAAGAAGAGAAATTGATTAAAGTCATTATTTTTGTTTTCTTTGCGCACAAAAAATATACTCGTAGCTTAATTTGTGTTCCGAAGATGAACAAAGGTCTTACGTGTTTGGAACGACATGATGTTGGGTAGTTAATGACAGAATTTTTATTTTTAGATGAGCTATCCTTTTAAATAAGATAACCACTTAAAATTTTTTTTCTCCGAAGACTTTAAAAAGTATTGTGGTTTCCACAAAAAAATAAGGCAGCACAAATGTTTTCAACATTGATAATAAAGAAATGTTTCTTAAGCATCAAATCATCAGATTTCTGAAGGATCATGTGACACTGAAGACTGGAGTAATGACGCTGAAAATTCAGCTTGGCATCACAATAAATTAGTTTAAAATGTATTCAAATAGAAAACATTTATGTTTAATTGTCATAATATTTCACAATATTACTGTTTTTCCTGTATTTTTGTCTAAGTAAATGACTGATGTGTATGTACCCGCATAACATTTGACCTCTTCCCTTTGTCTGCAGTCTGTTGTGAACACCCAGGATGCAGAGGATAAGAGAATGACCAGTCGGGCACACAACCTCCTCCAGGCCCTCAAAGTAAGAATAATCAGCCACCAAATCCACAGACAGTGTTGATGTTGACCTGGCCTGGCATGTGGAGAATTGAGAGTAAATGTATGGTAGTGAGAGCAGTAGTTTTAAGGGCATAAACTTAGTCTCATTCATTTGACACTCTGCTCACAATGGCAATAGCAGACCATGTTAAAGCACTGTGATATATGGCATATGTTCTATACACTGATATATATTGTAGACACATTTATATTAGATATTATATAGATCAGTGGTTCTGTATATGAAATGTAATTTGTGTAGGATAATGTAGTTTTGACTTCGAGAACTTGTATGGTCCTGGAGACATGATAGTTGTTTGGACAGTATTTACAGTATACACAAACATAACTGTCTGAAAGTGCTAGTTCCAGTCAGTCCAAGTCGATTTTACATAACTTGTGGGTGTTTGGGTTCAACAGTGAAATCTCAAGTGTATTAAATAACAATGTTTAAATGTCAGTATAAAATTACTTGATATGTAACTAACTGTTTTATGGAAAGGCCAAAAGTTATTTTATCCCATACAGAGAAAAAGATGGATATTTTATTTTAGTTTAATTTTTGTGACACATTACTAAATGATGAATATACCTAAATGTAGGCTACTCTAAAATTGGAAATGTATTTTCCTGCCTCTGAAATACATTTAGAAATATATTTGGGTATATGATGGTTGAAACTAAACACAATTTTACTTTCAAAAATATATTTCATGGAACTTAACTGTTTTCAGCATATATTTAGCTTATTTACACATTTAACACACTTTAAATATTTTCACACTTGCAAGTTTTAGGATTTAACTTGTGTTAACTTTCTGTTTCTCTTCAGAGACAAGACTCTTCTCCCAATGCTGAGTACAGTCTTCACGCTTTATGTGAGAGCAGCAGTCGTTCATTCGTGGCAGCCGTATTTTTCTGCTTGCTGGTGCTGAGGAAACAACAAATCCTCAACCTGCACCAGAGCGCCCCATACAGTGACATCATCGCCACACCTGGGCCTCTCTTTTCCTCCTTCTAGAACAGGATGCCATGAGGGAGAGAAAACCTTGAGAGATGTTACAGCTCATTAAAAGGCTTTGCTTTATCAAACACGTTCTTTGTTGAAAGCAAATTCAATGGATTTCTGAAATTTAGACAATGTTACATATTCCAATGGAGACCTGCTAAAAACAGTGAAATGTGTCTGTATAGTACTGTTTCTAGAAAAACAAATATACTCAGCTTTATATGAGCTGGGCTATGGTAGAAAAGTACCGTAGAGCAGCACAAAACACAGGGAACATGTATCAAATGATTATTAATTTGATTGTTTCAGTTTTACCAATTTCATGAACTAAATTAACTAAATCTTTGTTCATTGCTTGAAAACTGACTCAAGCCTGAATAGGTCTTAGTCTTTTTGTCCTACCGTTTAATGTATTGAGTTATGTTCCAAAAACAGTTCTTCTCTGTGTTGATTATTATGATCTGTATGTTCTTTTTTACCAAATCTTTGAAACCATTAAATGTGCAAACCAAATAAATAAATATTCCAAAACTACAGGAAAGGTTTAGTAGATATCCTAGGTACTCTTGTAAAATTAGTAAATGGGGACTAATGCTGTATTGAATTCTGACAAAACTATATATTGCAGTAAGTATTTCAAGATAAAGATTTACTGGAATTTACCTTGGAATTTACCTTATAATGGATTTACCTTGCACTCCATTATAAGGTTTGCCCACACAATAAACGCCACAGAGCTTTTATCATAAAACTTTGATTTTGAAAGATATGGTGTAACAACTAATATTTACATGCATTTTATGCAAGTAGTCTGATACACTGGTATAAAAATAAATGATTTGCATTACAGGCTATCAGAATGACATATTTGATTGTTTTTCTTTCTTTCCTTCCTTCCTTTTTTTTTTTTTTTTTTTTTTTTACCTCTGAATAAAAGTTTTTTTCCCTCCTTGAGCCTAAACTCTATATTCTCCTGTATCACACTGTAAGGGTGGTTTTTAATATTTTCATGTCCTGTATAAATTAGCACAACAGGGTGGACATGGTTTTACCCTAGTAAATAAGTCTTGTAAAAATTAGTTAAAGAGAGAGAGAGAGAGAAAAAAAGGCTAACTCTTACTTTGTTCTTGAAGTTACTTTCCTCAAGAAAATTGTCACTTCCAGTAAGTCTCATGATTAAGACGTATGCCTGAAATTTAAAGGACTTTTAAAACTGCCGTAACAGGGTGAACTGTTTTTTCAGGGACAAAAAATAATTTAATGGTTTTGGACATTAAAAATATGTATCACAATAATTTGGATTTTATGCCAAAGAGAATAAGTAAATATATATACTAATACTCAAAATTGCTAATTTAGAAATATAAGTGCAATCTTTCTTCAAAGTGAAGTTGAGAAACATAAAACAAACACACACACACACACACACTGCCGTTCAAAAGTTTAGGATCAGTAAGATTTTTAATGTTGTTTAAAGAAGTCTTTTCCTGCTCAGAAAATACAGAAAAATATGTAATATTATGAAATATTACTGCAATTTAAAATAGTGGTTTTCTATTTTAATATACTTTAAAATAGAATTTATTTCTGTGATGCAACGCTGAATTTTCAGGATCATTAGTCCATTCAGTGATCCTTCAGAAATCATTCTAATATGTCGATTTATTATCCAATGTTGGAAATGATTAAAACATTAAAATGAACAGCACTTATTCAAAACAGTAATCTTTTGTAGCAATATGCACTACCGTTTAATGTTTGGGGTCAGTCAATTTATTCTTTCTTTCTTTGAAAGAAATTACTACCTTTATTCAGCAAGAATGTGTTAAATTGATAATAAAGTGATTGTAAAGACATTAGAAAATATTTCTATTTTGAATAAATGCTTAAATACTGAAGACTGGAGTAAAGGCTGATACAAATTCAGTTTTGCATCACAGAAATAAATTATATTTTAAATTAAAACATTACAATTCTTACTGATCCCAAACTTTTGAACATATGATTAACATATGTTTTCTTTGTCTCAAAGTGTTCAGTGGCCTTCTTGTCCAATGAACATTGATACTTGCTCCAGTAAAATCAGTAGGCTAGTTCAAGCATTTGCCATAGACTCCCATTACTGAACGGCAATGGGTCAATTTAAATCATGAAGAGTGTGATTGCATTTTAGAGGAAGATGTCTTGAAGCAGTCGCCACTGGGGTGAAGAATGCCCAAAGCCACTAGAGAGAATCAGTAATCTGTGCTCATAATATGTAAATAGTACGAAAAAAACCCTTGGATGTCCGGGAATTGATGTAACTATAGGTCTTCTGCGGCTCCACTTTTGAACATTTGGTCCCTGTCCCTTTAAGAAACGCCGTCGCAGCGTCATGCAAATGCGTCGTTTCTGCTTTCGCAGGTCTCATCAGCAACATCAGCAGCAGCAGCAGCATCCGTCCATCAACACACCCGGGCGAAATGACGCGGCGCGCATCACTGGCCCGCGCACAGGGCGCCGCCAGCATCCACGAACAAACTTCACCGGGATACTGCAAGGCGCCGTCGACGGAAGAGCGGAGGATGTAAGTGACGCTCATCCCGCTTCACTCTTCTCTGTCATGAATTTTGTGGACTTAGAGCTGTTTTATAAACTATGACAGGTGCTTAATGTTCATCAGCATGATTTGTGTATCATGCGTAACTGCGTTTCACAGCCTACTACGGTTTCTATCGACTAAGGCGTGTTATATAATTTAGTTTATGCTGAAGAAAGTCAACGACTCACTGTTGCAGCGCCGCGTTTCAGACTCAGACAGGCGCGCGGTGTCTGCTGATATCAGATACTGTTACATAAGACAGCTTGTGCCCTTTACTACACAGGGACGATTTACCTGCAACATATGGAGGGTGGTGACGTCATGGCCCGCTCCCATCATGGGTCCTGAAACCATGGAAGTTGTGCATCTAGGACATTTTCAAATTTTTTGTAAACAAAACTCTAATCTTTATATAGTTGCCTGTGTTATATTGCAGTACAGTCCTGTGAGGTAGAAATTAACCAGGGATATGTCCCAGATATTGAAAATGTGGGGGCATATGTATGTATGTATTCTCTCTCAAGCCTATGTATCCATGGGCTTAGAGTTTCTGCAGATAACATTAGTGACCTGTAGCTGTCAGATATTACTGAAAGGCAAGTATTGTTGAATCTGCTAATGTGAAATGAAAGTAAAATTAGCCCTGGAAACACTGGATGAGACTCCAAAGCTCAGGGGAAAAATAACTTGTGATAGCAATATAACAAATGTTTTATTTTTTTTTATAATATTAAGACTGGAGCATTATTTACAGGGTCGTTCGTGTGTTAAATTAATTTGGTAACATAAACATAGTTGCTTTAATTGAACATTTTTCATTTGATTCAACTGACATATATGACATAACAGAGATCTTCACATAATTTCACATGAAATGTTTTATATGGTTAGAAAAAAACATTTAAAAAAATTAAATAAATAAATAAAAATGAAAATTAAATCACGGGAGAAAATATTACCTCTTAAAATGTTTATTTCTGATACTAAAAATTTTTTTAGGAAATATAATGGTATTTCTGTTACACATTATATTATCATCAAGACAATTTCAAATGCAAATGCAAATTGAAGAGATAATCAGGTGTTCCAAAGAACATCTGACCGTCCGTCTGATGAATATCACAAATTTACTTTAGTTAGAAATAGTGCAGGAATATTACATATTTGTGACCCTGGACCACAAAACAAGTCATAAGGGCAGTTTTTTAAAATTGAGAATTATGCATCATCCGGAAGCTAAATAAATAAGTTTTTGATTGGTGTATGTATTTTTAGGATAGGACAATATTTGGCCAAGATACAACTATTTGAAATCTGGAATCTGAGGGTGAAAAAAAATCAAAATATTGAGAAAATCACCTTTAAAGTTGTCCAAATAAAGTTTGTAGCAATGCATATTACTAATCAAAAATTAAGTTTTGATATATTTACGGTTTACAAAATATCTTCTTGGAACATGATCTTTACTCAATATCCTAATGATTTTGGCATAAAAGAAAAAAGGCTATTGCTACAAATATACCTGTGCTACTTAAGACTTGTTTTGTGGTCCAGGGTCGCATTTATATACCTTTATGTAATTTATATCTTTATGTAGATTTATTTGTATTTAAATATCCTGTTTATTTCCAGATTTAAATAAAGAAAATTCCCTTTTTTATTATAGGCTGACTCCAGTTGTATTATGTATATTGATATTTACATTTAAGTTAGCAGAGGGTTCAGTATCTAAAATTACAAATGACAGGTACAACATAAACAGTTCATCCATATAGTAATATAAGAAGTGCTGCAATAAAAAATATCAGAGATCGTTCAGAGAAATGCAGCCTAGAACAAAGATAAAAATGAGCAATAGGAAGAGAATATTTTGAGGGTTTGTTTTTAGGATGAAAAGAATGAGTCTTGAAAGTTGCAATGAATTTTGACTGGTCAGGCCAGCTTTGGAACAGCATATGGTTTCGTAATCTCAATCCGTGTATGACACCAGCAGCTCCAGATGTAGTGTGTGTGTGTCTCTGTTCATGTTACTTGTAGCACAGACCTTATGTGATGTCCTGACTTGAACTCTGTCGCCTGAAAGATGCTCTCAGGGGCTAAATATATGAACAATCAACTTAAATATCATAGCTTTCTGCCTATTTATTGTGGAAGAAATGTCAGATAATATTATTTTACAAACTGAATGTATATGAAAATCATCCTTTTTTTTTTTTTTTTTTTTTTACTGATGACAGTGCATTTTCCTCAGCATATCAGAACTGGGTCATGATAGAAAAAACTTTTTCTTTTCTTTTTTTTCTCTCTCTCTCTCTCTCTCTCTCTCTCTCTGTCTCTGTCTCTCTCTTTTGTCATTGTGCACATTGTGAACAGAAATAAGCTTTTTCAGAGATGTAGTCTCAGCCCTAAACACAGTCTAAATATTGCAAAACTGACTCCAAAAAGTCACAATCAACAACTTACAGATGACTAAGGAGATTCTTGGACAGTTAGGATTAAATTCTGAGCTTTTTCACCAAATGTGCATTATTAACTAGAAAAATATAAATCCCACACATTGTCCACATTTGCATAATCATTAAAATATTTAAATGACAGCTGTACCAGCTATTAGCTGTAGTAATAATAATTGCCATGCATCTAATTAGAAAAAAAATGCATCAAATATGCATTAAAATAATAAAGAAGCACATGAATCAATAGTTCACAGCAGCTTTGTCATGGCAGCCAGTGTTACGTCAATCACACCCACACACACTCTTGTCACTCATGTCACCACTGCATGCACCCGAGAAACAATCTGCGTTTCTGTGAGTGTGTGAATAGCTCAGTTCAAAGTGTGAAAGAATCCATCAGCTGTACTGTATTCGTGTGTGTGTCGTTGTCTAGTTGATTTTGTTTATTGTTTCAAATGCTTGGTTTACATAAGCATTTATTTTCTGGTGAGTCATGTGGCATCTAGAATAAAATGCTCTCTGTTGGATTGTGTTCAGCATCTGTGGGAATCTAATATTGTCTGGCATGTGTCTTTTTGGATTTGGTATTTTAGTGGGATGCAAGGTTACAGAGTCTCCAAATATAAACACTCCTGTCAACTGGTCAACTAGCAACTTAGACTCACTTATACTCACTCACCCTTGTGTTATTCTAAAGTCTCATTACTTTCTTCAGTAGAACACAAAAGGATTTGACCACAATCTTTATGCTGCTCTTTTCCATACAGTGAGAGTAAATGGGGACTGAAGTAGTCAGGTTCCAAAAGTGAAAAAAGGACCATAATAGTGATTCATTCACTATATTGCAACTCTTCTGAGTTCATGGCTTTGTTCATTTTCGGTCTGTTCTTCACACAAAGCTGTGTGTTTTAATAATAAAATGCAAAAATTATACAGAACTGAGTTCACGTGAATCATGCTTCCTGGATTCATTGGACGAATCCTGACAATTCAAAAAATAGGCTGTGAAGTTCGAATAAATTGCTTTTTTGCATAGTTGTGTTTGAAACATGAAAACTGTAACGTATCTTACAAGGTAACATGATGTAACCTAGCTCTCACTTGAAATGCATCCCCACATTAAGTCCTTGAATTTGAGGGTATTGGACCTGGAAAGTCCTTGAAATGTCCTTGAATCTGAAGTTAACTAAGGTGTGGGAACCCTGTGTTAAATAACAGTGTAAAAATTGATCTTTAGGGTCATTGGGTCAATAAAAAAATACATAAACAGTGCAACTAAAACATAGCTCTTCTATGCTGGACATATTTTTTTATTTTTTAATTAAAATTTATAGTAGTAATTTTTTATGGAGGAACAAAGCAAAAAACTGTCAGTGTAATACAACGTTCCTGGTATTTTGATAAATAATCTAAATGGTATAACCTTTCGTAGTTCTATAAAATATTTGATAAAATATGCATGCCCATATAACAGCTTGAGTTTGATCAAAAGTGAAAGTAAAAACATATAATGTTACAAAATATTTCAGTTTTAAATAAAAGAAAGAATCCTGAAAGAAAAAAAAAAACAGTTTCCACAAAAAAATATGAAGCAGCACAACTGTTTTCAGAATTGATAATAACAATAATAAATGTTTCTTGAACAGCAAATCAGCATATTAGAATGATTTCTGAATGATCATGTGACACTGAAGACTGGAGTAATGATGCTGAAAATTCAGCTTTACAATCACAGGAATAAATTATATTTTAAAATATGTATTTTTAAATAGAAATGTTAAAAAAAAATTAATTTGAAGTGTAATATTTTGGAATTGTACTGTTTTTACTGTATTTTTGATCAGGTAAATGCAATCTTGGTGAAAAGTGAAATAGTGTACTTACTGTATTAAAAAAAAAAAGCTTATTTGTATTTGAAAACTTTTTTCATTAACATTCAATATGCAAAAACAAGCATTAAAAACATAAATAAGGAATTATATTTTAAAGAGGAGCCCTGCAGACCCTCATATGTGTTATGGTCAGAAAATCTGAGCATTTTGTGTTCTGTTAAAAAAAAAAAAAGGTCCCTGTCCCTTTAAGTACTAAGATATTAATATTGTGTGTTTTCTTCTGAATGTATTTCATATTCTGTGATGTGTTTGTGTGTGTGTCGTAGAGATCTGTCCTGAAGAATCCATGTAATTGTGCCGTTACAAGGTGTCAGTCCTCACCCATGTCCCTCTCAGCAAACCGAAGGCCATCTGCTGGTTCCCGCAGGTAATGCTGTCCTTCTCCTTTAACATACACAATCAAACACATTGAAAGTTATGTAATTATTATAATCTGACATATTCATTCAACACATCCGGTTTTCCAGTGTAAAATGTTTCACTGTGACAGCCTGTTTGATATGGACATCAGAGCTCAGCTGTCACTGTGTGTGTGTGTCGCAGAAGGCCTGCTCCCCCAAGCAGCACTCGACACTCGCATGGAGACTCGTCTGTCCGTAGCAGTTACTCAACAGCATCCTGCAAGTGCACAGAGAGCAATACTGTACCACGCTCCAACCCAGCCACACCACGGTGAGCGAAACTCACACACACTCAAGGACAGATTAGATTTGTCTTCCATCAGGGTCGTGTTCCAGATTTTGTATGGTGGCAAAAAGTACAATACAAAAATAGAAATAATGGAACAGATATGACACTCTATCCATTTAAAAGTTGGATATTCAAAATTCAAATTCTGTTATTCACACACCCTTATGCCATCCAAAACCTGTTTTTCTTTCTTTGTGGAACACAAAAGGAGATATTTTGTAGAATGTACCGGCTGCTCTTTCCCATATGAAAGTGAATGGGGAGTACGGTTATCATGCACCATACAAAGCACCATAAAAGTAGTTCATAGTACTTGCACGTTATATTTAAAGCTATACAGTAGCTGTTATTCACTGAAAACCTTCCCATTTGCTGTAGATCTCAATTGCATTTGTGCATTTAAATCAATGAAATTTTTGTGAATGGTTTTGAATGCAAGTTAATGTCTTTGCCAGTGCCATTTATTGCCTGGCAACAAACCTTGACCAAATGTTCAGGGATGCAATGTTGTCTTTGACAGTATAATTGTAGACCTGACAGCTTCTCAAGTGTCAGACACTGATGGGAAACTTGGCAGTCACTCAAGCTCATAGAGCTATTTCAGCTTCAATGTGCGATCAATGTAAAAACCAATTAGTTCATTGATGCTGAAGGATTACACTAAGCTTTTACTCTCTGTTATGTTGAGTATATTGTAAAAACGTTGTGGTCATGAAAAAACTTTTATGTCAAATAATGAGGCAATAGCTGTTTTATGTCATGTTGAGATCATAAGAAACTTAAGTTGTAGGGTTGTCAAACGATTAATCGCGATTAATCGCATACAAAATAAAAGTTTGAGTTTGCCTAATAAATGTGTGTGTACTGTGTGTAATTATTATGTATATATAAATACACACAAATTAATGTATTTATTAAAGAGAAATATTTATGTACAAAATATTTGCATTTATATATAATATAAATTATATAAAAATTATAATAAATACATATACTCATAAATATTTTTTGTGTTTGTATTGATATATAATAATAATAATTACACACAATACACACACGTATATTAAGCAAGGTCAAACTTTTATTTTGTATGCGATTAATTGCGATTAATCATTTGACAGCTCTATTAAGTTGTGAAAAGAAGAAAATAATAATGCATTGCCACTTAGGGCTTCTGTAATTTTCTCTACAGCAGAAATACAGAATACAGAGTACAGATGAGATAGGTAAACATCCTTGTTGCATAAATTTACACTATGAGTGTTGCACCAGTTGCCAATCCGAATATTTGCACTTGGGCCTGTTATTTATTTTATCCTTGAGAGAACTTCACTAAATAAGTTGGAGAGGTTTGTCCTGACTTGTGATAACCAGTTTGGTTTTAAACCTAAACATGGCACAGATATATGTATTTTTGCTTTAAAGGAGATTTTAGATTTGTATAACAGGCACAATTCCACAATGTTTTTGTGTTTTATTGATGCTTCTGAAGCCTTTGATCGTGTAAATCATGAAAAACTATTTGGCAATTTAAGCAATAGAGGAGTTCCTACATTTTGAATAAGAATTCTGTTTTTTTGGTATGCTCATCAGTCAATGCATGTGAAATGGGGTAATTCTGTGTCTGCTCCATTCAATGTATGTAATGGAGTCAGACAGGGAAGTATTTTGTCTCCCTTTCTCTTTAATGTTTATATGGATGATTTATCGAAGCTGCTAAGCGGCTGTGGAACAGGGTGTATTGTTGGTAACACTATTATCAACCACTTAATGCATGTAGATGCTTTGATGGTTTTTTTTTGTCCATATAGTGCGGGCCTTCAACAGTTATTGAGGGTCTGCACTCAATATGGCTTAGATTTTGATATTAAATATAATGCAAAGAAGAGTAATATTATGATAATTAGGAGTAGGGAGGACCAGAAACTTCCATTTCCTGATTTTTCTCTATCTGGTGCTGTCCTTAATGTATGTAAGGAGGTTAAATACTTGGGGCATTGTATAACTGTTGACATGTCTGATGATAGGGATATTTACAGACAGTGTCGCATGATGTACACTCAAGTTAACATGCTGATGCACAAATTTAGTACGTGCTCAGAATCTGTTAAGATTGCACTTTTTAGAGCATTTTGTACCCTTATGTATACTGCCCATTTGTGGCGGTGTTATAGAAAGAGTAGCATGCAGAAACTCTGTGTAGCATATAATAATGGATTGAGGCTGTTGCTTAAGGTTCCACGATGGAGCAGTGCAAGCCACGTGTTTGTTTGTGCGGGTGTGCCAACTTGCTCTGCTGTGTTGCGTAATTTGATGTACAGGTGTATGTGTAGGTTATCAGACTCTGCAAACAGTATAATAACTAAAATAAATTAACACTGACGAACCCGGCACTTAGTTCTGTTTGTGGAACCATTGGCATTTTAGTCTGTATGTAAATATGTGATGTTGTGGATTTTGTCTGTCTTTTAATTAGTTGTTTTATTGTTGTTTATCTTGTCTACTGTATTGTCTGTGTTATTGGACCATGTGTGTCCTTAATAAAGTTTTGATGATGAAGTTTTGATATCGTATTTAGTTTTATCTTACAGGGATGGTTCACCCAAAAATGAAAATCTGTCATTAGTTACTCACCCTCATGTTGTTTCAAACCTATAAGACCTTCGTTCATCTTCAGAACACAAATTAAGAAATTTGTAATGAAATCTGAGAGAGTTGAAAATCTTTCTGACAGAAAGAAGCAGAAGAAGACGCACACTGTCAACTGTACATGAAACTGTCTTTGTAAAAATGTCTGAAGATTTCAACAGAGGATGACTTGCAATTTTTTGTGTCAGTAGCACCACATGCATGCATCGTGGTACTCTCGTGAACACACTCGTGAACAAGACTGTTACGGAAGAGGTGACATTTTTGAATAAAGTCGTTATTTTTGTTTTCTTTGCACACAGAAAGCATACTCATAGCTTCATAAAATTATGGTTGAACCACTGATGTCACATTGACTATTTTAATGATGTTCTTACTACCTTTCCGGGTATTGAACATGTCGGTTGCGTTGCTGTCTATGCAGGATCAGAAAGCTCTCGGATTTCATCAAAAATGTCTTGATTTTTGCTCCAAAGATGAAGTCTTAAGTAGTAATTGATTAATTAAGTTGAGTAATTAATGACAGAATTTTCATGTTTGGGTGCACTATTCCTTTATCTTGTTAAATAAGTTCTAATTATGAAATTAATCATACATCATAATTATACATTATTATATTTATATTGTATTTAAATAATATATTTTTCTTGCTCTTTGACCAAGACGGCAGGCAAAGTATGCAACCTGTAGTGAGAATCACGGGATCCGTCCTCCAGCGCCTGAGCAGTATCTCACCCCACTGCAGCAGAAAGAAGTGTGTATTCGCCACTTACGAGCACGGCTAAAGGAAAATGTGGAGAGGCTCCAGGATCGGTTAGTAATGCTTTTATCTCTCAACAACATGTCAGCGGATTTTTATAGCTTCCTGACATTCTAGGTATCGTACATGCAGATACACAGTTGAGGTCAAAAGTTTACATACACCTTGCAGAATCTGCAAAATGTTCATACATTATTCATACGTTATTTTTTTATTTAGTAATGACCTGAATAAGATGAATAGGACATTTACATATAATTTCAAACGTTCACAGATGCTTCAAAAGGAAAAACGATGCATTAAGAGCCTGGGGTGAAAACTTTTGAGCAGAATGAAGATGTGTGCATATATCTTATTTTGATATATTCTAAATATATATTTTTTTCATTTAGTACTGCCCTTCAGAAGCCCTACAGAAGATACGTACATGTATCCCAGAAGACAAAATAAGTTAAATTCTTATTGATCTTACTCAAAAAGTTTTTACCCCTGACTCTTAATGCACTGGGTTTCCATCTGGAGCATCAGTGAGCGTTTGAACCTTCTGTAATAGTTGCATATGAGTCCCTTAGTTGTCCTCAGTGTGAAAAGATGGATCTCGAAATCATACAGTCATTATTGGAAAGGGTTCAAATACAAAAAAATGCTGAAAAACCAAAGAATTTGTGGGAGCTGAAGGATTTTTCTGAAGAACAGCAGGAAGGTAACTGTTCAGGACAAACAAGGGACTCATAAACAACTATCACTTAAAAAACCAAACAGCTGTGGATCATTCAGGTAACAACACATTTTTATTTTAAGAATCAAGCTTCTGTAAACTTTTGAACGGAGTCATTTTTATAAATTCAACTATTTTTTTCTCTTGTGGACTATATGTAAACGTCTTTTATGTGAAATATCTTATTCAGGTATAAAATAAAATAACACACATTTTCTATGATATAATTAACATTTTGCAGGTTCTGCAAGGTGTATGTAAACTTATGATCTCAACAGTATATATAGAACCTGCATCTAAATATGCCTACTTCCCCACTATGTAGTATGTGAGACATCTCTGAATTCATATTTTTAATAAAATACTATCATACTACACACATTCGTTCCACATAGAACATACTTTTTAATGGACGTAAAGTAAGTTTTTATATCAAATGTAGTACCTACTAAACATCATGCAATTTTAAATTCATATCTATGCCCTTTCTTTAACCATGGTAGAGACTCTGAGATCGAGGAGTTGCGGATGCAGCTGACTCGGATGCAGGAGGATTGGATCGAGGAGGAATGTCATCGCATAGAGGCCCAGCTGGCCCTAAAAGAGGCCCGGAAGGAGATCCGGCAGCTTCAGCATGCTGTGGAAACCGTTAGGACCAATCTTGGGGCCCATGAGGCAGATCAACAGGACTGTAAGTCTGAGGGTCTAGGTGTCGGCAGGATAGGCCCACGATTTGGGGCATCCAGGTCTTGCGGCTGCTCTCCAGCCCACACAATGAGTCGCAGCGCCACCTTCACAAGGCTGAGCAGTGATATGTCACCTGGCGCTACAGATCGCAACGGAAACGTACGCTCTGATCGCTACATTCCCGCCAATAGAGGTGCGATGACGTTACCAAGAGGCGATGGACGTACTCATCTACTTCTAGAAGCTGCGCTGCTGTCTGAGCAAGTCCCACACACAACGCTATGCTCCACATTATCGCGATCCTCCACCTGCGAGAGATTGTGCAGTGGAGAGACGATGTTGCCCGTTAGCCGATCCTGCCATGCTGTTAACAACAACTGCAGCTGTGCTCCGCATACCTACCTCCCACACCACCATTTGTTTTTGCACCTCCCACAGGAGGACGCACCACCTCCTCCTCCGCCTCCTCCACCACCACCAGCAGCGGCAACAGTGCCCTCTAGTGCATCTGAGGTCAGTGACAGGCCAGGGTACCGTTCACAGGCTTGCAGCCCCACCATAACCTGGATTTCCGAAGAGGGTGGAGGTGAGGAATTAAGCGTAATCACTTCAGCAACTTGCGCGCCAGACGTCACTCTAGCAGAACCGCAGGTGTTTTCGCCATCCTCTGCAACTACTTCTCCTGTTCAGATGTCATACGTCACAGAAACTTTGCCGCTAGACAGCACGGTTGAATTTACGACATCAACAACGACGCCAACAGTGTTGACGAAGCCACAGGTTCAACAACCTTGTCCTAGAGCGTCACCACCTCTCGAGCCACCGCCACAGGAAGCAGCGGTGGTAAAGGTCAGTGACGAAGATGGAACTGGGGAGGATGCAGAATCAGCTCCCCCTCAGAGGAGCCACTGGAGCCGTTATTTCCTGATTGACCTCTTAGCAGTGGCCGTTCCTGTAGTTCCCACACTGGCGTGGTTTTGCCGGGGGTCACGGAATGAAGGCATGCCAGTGTACAACATGGGCTCCCTGTTGCGCGGCTGCTGTGCTGTTGCGCTGCACTCTCTTAGACGGGTTGGCAGCGGCCGTGGCCGCGGTCCCTCGGGAACAGGAAGAGCGACTCCTATCTAATAATTTTAGCATTACCGTACCATCAACTTTTAACTGGATCTTGAGTGGACACTTTGTCCTTGATCTCCCAGTAGGTAGTTTGTTTTTTGAACCAAGGAGGCCTAAATCCGTCAGACCAGTCCTTGTTCGGGACAGAGGTCGAGGGAATGTGGCCTGAATTTGCACAGACACTCACAAGTTTCAAGGCTGTTGCTCATTTCCACCATTTGTTTTTCTTTTCCTTCTGGTTCTCTTATCTGCTTCATTTCCTCCCTTTCCTAACAGAGGCTCAGCAGGCAGTACACAGCCAAACGTAGCTACAAACAAACTGAGCAGAGAAGTCACAATGTACAGAAGTTTAGGCCTTAAAAAGAAATTTATTAATAATAAACACCATGAAATATCATTCATAGCATTTCACAATTGAGGCCACGTACCAGTCAAAAGTCTTTGAACAGTAACATTTTTAATGTTTTTTAAAATAGTTTCTTCTACTCACCAAGCCTGCATTTATTTCATCCGAAGCACAGCAAAAACAATCCGGTACAATTTTGAAATATTTTTACTATTTAAAATAACTGTTTTCTATTTGAATATATTTTAAAATACAATTTATTCCTGTGATTTTAAAGCTGAATTTTTAGAATCATTACTCCAGTCACATGATCCTTCAGAAATCATTCTAATATTATGATTCACTGCTTAGCAATTATTTTTATTATTCATGTTAAAAACAGCTGAGTAGGTGAATAGAAATTTCAGAAGAACAGCATTTATCTTAAATGGAAATCTTTTGTAACACTATACATGTATAATTCCAGATGTCAAATGTAACATGTCTAAATAAAAGTATTAATTTCTATAATTTTTCTATACATTTCTTTCCCCCTAAAATTATTCAGACTCCAAGCTTTTATATTTTATAGTGCAGGGGTGGGGAACGTTGATCCTCGAGGGCCGGCGTCCCTGCAGAGTTTAGCTCTGACCCTAATCAAACAAACAGGTTGGTATTGTTTTGGGGGGGGGTTGAAACTAAACTCTGCAGGGACGCCGGCCCTCCAGGATCTAGGTTCCCCACCCCTGGTATAGTGTATAATGTTACAGAAGCTTTTTATTTCAGATAAATGCTTCATCTTTATATTCATCAAAGAATCCTGAAAAATTTAATCAACTGTTTTAAATTATTATTGACATTATTATTAATAAAAAATGTTTCTTGAACAGCAAATCAGCATATTAGAATGATTTCTGAAGGACACTGAGGACTGGAGTAATGATGCTGAAAATGTAGTTTTGATCACAGGAATAAATTACATTTTAAAATCTATTCAGATAGAAAGCAGTTATTTTAAACAGTAAAAATATTTCACAATATTACAGCTTTTGTTGTATTTTAAAACAAATAAATGCAGGCTTGGTGAGAATTCTTTGAAAAAATATTAAAAAACTTCACAGTTAAAAAACTTTTGGCAGGTAGTGTAACTTTAGGTAGGTTACATAGACATTGTTGCAAATTGTTTTTAATGAGAAGAGGACATTTCTGGTCAATAGCGCAAACAAATTAGCGGGGCTCAGCTTTCAGATTTTAAACTTTTACATACCTGTTTCTAAACAACCATTGTGCCAGTCCATCTCATTTCATAGAAACATAGCTTTTCACAATATAGACCAAAAAAACATTTGTTTAAAAGGGAAGAACAATATTAAACATTAGCTGCACAAGAAGCAATAGGCATCCAGCAGCTTTGCTGTTTGGATTTCTTAAAAACATGCTTCAGTCATTAGTACATGCAGTAACAGAATTAAAACATTAAAAATGTCTTCACTAATGTGGAGTGTTTTATGAATCGCTATTCTGATGTCATTCTAGTCTTTTCTACTGAAGTTGTTACTTTTATCATTTACACACACGTGTATTCTTAATGTGAGCAAACAGAAATGGCTTTCCTGTGCTTTATTTGCATAATATTTATGAAATTCTTTGAATTGTAGATAAAAATGCCAGATTTCATTGATGAAGAAATGTAAGGTGATGATATAAAATGACTTTATTAGTCTGTCCTTTGGGTGGTAGATTTTTCTGTTCTGTTTCTTTAAACTCACAGTCTCAGGTGGAACTCAGGTGTATAGTACTAGAGAGGACTTAAACTTAGCCGAAACCCATTTCAAAACATTCATTTGTTAGAAAAACAAAGGATTATATATATATATATATATATATATAGTAGAATAATAGTTGTGAAATGTTTTGTCATATTAGGCTTGTTTTTAATTAACACCACAAAACAAGGGTCTTTAACTGTTGCATGCAGCCAGATTTCAGTAAATTCTATCAGTGGAAAATACTTGCAATTAATAAATGCATTTGTGAAGTAAATTCTTCTGTTTCTCTGAAGTAGCACAACAGAAAAAAAATCTGAATAATCATGGAGCTCCAGTAGATTATTTTAAGGGCTTAGAATGCATGTTAGCACAACAATTCCTTGTAGTTAATTATCAGTGAACTTAGATTCTGTTGCAAATATACATTTGCATAAACTCATGCTGATTTGAAGAGCTTCCCTGCAAAATATGACTGTGTATGTAGACAGAGCCCATCAACAATCAACTCTAATTGTAAATTTGGATTGTTTGATTCAGTCACCCCTCGAAAATAAAAGTGTTTCATTAAAATGGTTCTGAAAGCTTCTGTTGTGCAAATGATTTTTTTTTTTTTAATTTTGCACCTTGTCCTCACTGTGATACAAAACAGGCAATCAGAACGTTGTTTAATATTCAGTTATGCAGAGTGGGATTTCAACCACTGAGATTTAGGTGTGGGTGGGGCTAAATCACACAATACAAAACGGGAACCAAATGACTCTCAAAATGGAATGACGCACCTGTAAACGCACCAGTTTCCCAATCAACACATCAGAGACCAGCTTGATCTTTTTATAAACAATTTATTTTCAAGTAGTTTTGTTTTATACTTAACCAGATTTCCCCACCAGAGTACTTATTACCAGCTCAGCCACAACCCTGTTGCTGTGATCGTGTTTACAACACAGAAATCAAATATAAAAAGAGAGAAGGAAAGGGGAAAAAAAAAAAAAGAAAAAAAAAGAAACGTGTGTCTTGGTGAACTTCCATTAATTGAGAGTATACCAGTGATTATGTCAAGCAGAAAAGAAATAAAAAGGCAACAAAATATACAAATGCAAAACAGAGCTAAGCTAAGTGGTATCGCTATTAACACTAGCCCCTTTTGAGGATCACATGCATGAAGCAATGTTCCTTAAAAAGGTTGACCTGGAAGAAAACAGAGAGAGAGAGAGGTTAAATAAACAACTAAACCGTCTTCCTCAAAGGCCATAAATAAGATTATGAGGGTTTAATCTAAGAGCTTGTTAAATAAACTCTACAGGAAGACCAAGACTAGAATAATCTCCTTTAAAGATTATCTGTTATTAAAGTGATCCATGCAACTGAAGGAACTATCTACAATGATGTTTTCAGGTGTCATGCAGTCATAACACGTAGTAAACATCAAGTAAAAGAACTTCAAATTATAAGAAAAGTAAAAACTTTGCACCTACCCTGAAAGAATGAATAGGGAATAACCTGAGTCCAATTGTGGGGGCTTTACTCCAAGCCAATCAGCTCCACATCAAATATGAGGGTTGCATTGGGAGGAATGATGCCCGGGTGCCCCTTGCTCCCATAAGCAAAGTCCGGAGTGCAAGTCAGCTTGGCACGCTGCCCGACACTCATCTGTTACAAGAGGGAGAGGTGCCAAATTAAGAAACAATGAATGGAGCTTCAAAGAAATGACACGGCTTGGTCATCAGAACCACAAGAGAGCGCTTGTACGTTGAAGCAAAAGGAACGTTTTCCAATTAGGCCGAGATCTACTTTATGAACATGTGCCTTCAGATAACAGCTCAATGTAGGGCAGGCAGATTTATATTGCAAACCCATTTTTTAAGAGAACATCAAGAGGAAAGTGTTTATTAAATTACCTGGGCTACTCCCTCATCCCAACCACGGATGACTTCCTGTTTACCAATTTTGAATTTGAAAGGCTTTCCCCGGTCCCGGGAGGAGTCGAACTTGCGTCCATCTGTCAGAGAGCCTGTCAGAGAGGAAAAATAGGAATTAACATGGATATGAATGACGCTGCGTCAACCCGCACACGCACGCAGGCGCGATTTCACATTACCAATAAGCGTTTACCACGAATTGTTCAATTTTTCATTCATTTCAACAGTACAGCAAATACTAAAAATGGCCTTCCATGGCTGCAGATCAAAACAGTTTGCTATGAAAACATAATGACCGCTTGGATGGAAATATATGCGCATTATAGATCCCGGATGTTCGAGTCAAAAGGTTTTTGACAATCACGGGCAGGTTCAAACCAAAGCATTTTGAAAATCACACCCACGGAGAATTCGAACGTCAACATTTTAGCGGCGCAACATTCGAATCTAAACATTCCGGCCATCACAAGCGCGCTAAAAAAAACGTTCGAATATGACATTCAAAAACGTCTAGTTTGGCGGGGCTGCCGCGATTTTTTATCTCATCATTAACGACAGCAATATAACCACTGAATGTCGGCAAAAATAGGCCAGAGCTTTCAAATCCGATGAGGTTAGACGCTTTTAGTAGCTTTAAATAAAACTAAAGATCACAGATGTTGCACATATTAGAGGCTAGTTGCAATCTCAACGATTTAAAGCATACATGAGCCGATCACGGATGCCAAAGTGTCTATTGTGTCAATGCGGCTAATAAGCTAACGCTGGCTAACACCCTTCATGCGATTCATCAACACGATCACTTATCAAACTTACCCACATAGTGCACGACACACGTCTGTCCTTTTTTAGGAAAGGTACTTCCTAAAATTCAAAACAAGCAGAAAAACATGTTAAAAATGAACGGCAAATCCTGTGGGAAGAGGTTAGTGTTTAGCTAACAGGCTAACGCCCGTGATGCCCAAAACAGGCAGAATGTGTCTATTTAAAATGCGGCTTATTTGAGATATATAAGTGTTGTACTGTGTGAATTGTCGATGTGTTTCCGTCTGTGGTGCATTTTACCGTCTCCAGGAGTAATAGTTTCAACCTCGACTCCCATCCTGGCTGCTTGTTTTGACTCCTGAAGCTCTGCACACAAAATGCGCTTCAGTAATTCAGTAATTGTGATTGAGGGCAGAAACCCCCTGTCTGCGCCACACACGAGCATGCAGCGCCCCCACCGCACAAACGCCGAACAGCGCCCTGCCTCTGAACGTTTATCAAGCACAAATCGACATATTAACGACAGTTGTAACTCTAATTCCATTTAATACGACACGCTTACTTGGTATTAGATAAGTACTACTATCATAAATAGAATGCACCTGTTTCTCTTTGCACTGTTCATGATCTTTTGATAATCATCTACCATTTCTATCTCCTTCACAACCAGATCATCTGCATTTTAAAGTTACTTTAATATAATACTTGAATTTTATTCCAATCTAATTTACAGTAGTAATGCAACTAATAAACCTTTAAGGCCATAGGCTATATTAGTGTAAAGGTAAATAACATTATATGAAATAAATACTGCAATCTTGTGACTCATACCTTTGGTCTACCTTAGTAGGCGTACAATAATATTAATGTGGTAGTTGTGTTTATTTCCTATGGAAGCCCGTCTCCACCACTGACAAAAAAAAAGAAAAAAAAAATATTGCGACTTTTTAAACTCAGAATTGTAAGAATTTGCAAAAGTCAGAATTGTGAGATATAAACTCATAATTGTTTGTTATAAAGTCAGAGTTTTTGACTTTTTTTCTCAGAATTGTGTGATATAAACACGCAATTGCACGTTAAGTCAAAATTGTGACATATAAACTCACAATTCTGAGAAGATCAGTCTTTTTGCCCCTCAAAATTGGACTTTAAAGAAGTCCAAAATATGAGATACAAATTCGCAATTGCGAGAAAAAAAGTGAGTTTATATTACACAAATTTGAGAAAAAAAGTCAGAATTGTGAGATATAAACTCATAATTGTTTGTTATAAAGTCAGAGTTTTTGACTTTTTTTCTCAGAATTGCGTGATATAAACACGCGATTGCAAGTTAAGTCAAAATTGTGACATATAAACTCACAATTCTGAGAAGATCAGTCTTTTTGCCCCTCAAAATTGGACTTTAAAGAAGTCCAAAATATGAGATACAAATTCGCAGTTGCGAGAAAAAAAGTGATTTATATCACACAATTTTGTGAAAAAAAAAGTAAGAATTGTGAGTTTATATTGTGCAGTTCTGACTTTATAACTCACAATTGCGTGTTTATATCTTATAATTTTTTTTCTCAGAATTGCGTGACACAAGGTTGCAATAACCTTTTTTTATATTTATTCTGTGGCTGAAACAGGCAGCAAAATAAAGTGGAATTAAATAATAAATTTACATTTGTAAGTATACAAGAGCACTAATATACTAGTACTTAATCCACTGCACTGAGACTTTAGGGTCATTCTATAATTCTATAAATCAATATAAAGCCCTGATGCTTAATTTTCTAGTACACAATTATATTTTTTTCCAGTCACACTACTATATATTGAAAAAGCCGTATCTTTTGTTTAAAAATGATGTTCATATCACATACAACCCTGCTATTCAGCTGTCCAATTTTGTAAAGTTGCTCATTCTACTCTGAATTTAAGCATTAAATTACTTCAAATATAAATTAATTTCATAGTTTTGCCTTCATTTAGATTAGGTTATCAAGACATTTGGGTGTGCTCTTCAAAAGTAATAAGTGTTTATTGTGATATAACTTGTTTTATTTGTGTCCGAAAAACCATTGTCAACTAAGTTACCCACTAGAACTCCCCCTCAAAAAAGGAATTTGTCCCATGCTCGTATAATTAGCACAGTATGATGATATTTTTTCTAGAAGCACATGGATGAAACACCACAAGTTATGTTCTCTCTCTTTCCCCTAATATTGTTTAAATTAGCAAACCTGTGTCAAGAGTGGACTAATTGACTGTCAACAGTGTTACGTATTATTGCTGCAGATTTAACAAGACTATTTAACTAAAACGTATGTTTTACGAAAATTTTCTTCTAAACATACCATATGCTCAGTAAATCTAGACTTCCATGTTTGAGTACAGGCACAAAACACTAAAAATGTCAACTAAGTTACCTGTCAACTGTGTTACCCAGTAAAGGTAACATGGTGGACAGTAGCAAGCATAGATGGTATTTTATGCACATATTCCTACAGGTCACGCTTATTTATATAGTACTTTATACAATATAGATTGTTTCAAAGCAGCAATGTTAAGGTCATGTTTGGGTTTTTGTGAAACAGGAAAACTGTTTTCTTCACACTGTCAAATTCTAAATGTACTCTTTATATACTAATTAATTAATTATATATTAATTATAGAATGACCCTTTACTGTTCCCCAAGTATAGTAGACCCCGCCCATAGTGCTACAAACCACGCCCACCCACAATCACAAGCCACGCCCACTGCAAAGAATTTTCCTCCTCGTTTTCACTTTTCACTATCGCCTCCTAGTGACAAGGAATACGTATTATTGTCCTTACAGTATATTAGAAACAGCAGAACTCATCCTATTTTTTTTCATATGGTTAAAGCATGTTAATTATTAAATTATATTGTAATTGTGTTTGCGTCTTTCAGACAAACTGTCTACATTAGTGGTGAGGCATTTTTAATGACTCCTTTTTCAGGTTACGTCAATTGTCCATATGAGCGAGTCATTGAATCAGTTTACTCAACCGATTCGTTCAAAACACTGACTCAGGAACGCCACTCCTCTTCATTTCTCAGAGAGCATGCCTCTGCTTTGCTTTTGTTTGCAACAGATGAAGTAAGTGACAGTATTGTGGCTACAATGTAAGTTAGGCTACTAAATGTTAACTCAAAGTGAACTTGTAGCGAATATCAGCGTTGTTGTGATTTCCCACGCCGTCTGCCTAAAGCGAATCACAGCTGTTTGGACTGATATTCAGAAGCACGCTTGTTTGTATGATATTACTTACCAGCCTTCCGTTTTTGATTATAATTTACAAAATGCTAAAACAATGTCAACAAATTCTATAAAAGAAGGGGAAATCTGACATTCAGGGAGTTTATTTAGGGAGTTAACTGTGCATTTCCATACAGACATATTTGCTTGTGAAGTACTTAATGCATTGATGGCAAACTCTGCAGTTTTAAACATCTACACCCATGTAACTTTTGACCTCTCATCTGGAATGTCTTGACACTTAAGTGCACGTTCATGTATTTTACTCAATCTTGATTCATTAAGTTTCACACTTGATTTATATTGCTTTGGTGATGTTGGGTAAGTTTTTGATTTATGAAATTGGATTGCTGACTTGGCACCCGACATCCTGACATGTGAATCAGCACTTGTGTTGCAGTGTTTTTGAGAAGGCTGACAGGCATTAAGATGAGATATTGTTCTAGCCTTTGATTTAACAATAAAACTTTGACTAGAGTCATAGATTTGTTGAAATATGGGAACATTTTCCTCTTCTAAACTGGCAGTGTTAGACCTAGAAAAGCAAAAGAAAATACAGAATACAGTATTATTAACATTCATAAGTTACATATTAGATATGGGCTTTGGCTGACACTCGTATATCCCACCTTGTGTTTTCGAGATCTTGTTGAATCTTTTTCCGACGTGCTTCGTTGATTGGATACAGATAGAAAAACACTAAACCCACCAGCAAAAAGGTGATTGGAATGGGAGCCAGAAGTAATTTCAGTGCCAAGACGACTCCATCCGCGTGACTACATGCACCTGCTTTATATCCTGTGAAGCTTCAACAAAACACGTTGCTTAGTGTAAATATATCAAAGTAAACATTTCAGGCTTCTACAGACATAAGCTTGATTTTGTTTGTTCAGACAGTGTTTAAAAACTTGCAGGACACAGAGCTTGAACAATCATACTTGAATATAGTGCCAGTGTTCTCAGTATTATAAAAAAAAAAAAAACTGACCAGCTGCCACTTTAAATCAGGCATTACATTCGCTTAGAAGGAGCGAGTGCTGACTCACTGTAGTGTCATAGTGGAGATGGCAGCAGACAGACCTCCTCCAAGCTTGTTGCAAAACCTTGAGCAGGAAAAAAACAGGGGCTCCAGGCCTTTGCAGGACGGGTTCTGAACAGCAAACTCATCCACTACATCTGGCAGCATTGACCTCAGCAAAACAAGGCATTTTAGGCATTCAAACCAGGTTTTTACATTTTCTGAAGAAATGTGACTGATGTTTCCCTGTGCAAAACTCACAAGCACCATACTTGCAGTAGGCTATGTGTTTGTAAGGATGTTCGGAGTGGTTTTAAGTGCATTTCTGTGGGATTTCTAGGGTGTTGCTTACTGGCCCAATTTCCTGTGCTTCCATATTTTTGTGTAAATCAGTAAGATTTTGTCACCCATTTTATCATTTGGCAGGCAAAATTGTATGCCTGTTTGCTTGTGGAAGTATGAGAGTGTCCAAGATGAAGAAAAGGAGAAATGTTTAAAAAATCTAGTTTAAAGGAGAAGTCCACTTCCAAAACAAAGATTCACATATAATGTATTCACCCCCTTGTTATCCAAGATGTTCATGTCTTTCTTTCTTCAGTCGTAAAGAAATTATGTTTTTTGAGGAAAACATTTTAGCATTTTTCTCCATATAATGGACTGATATTGTGCCCCGAGTTTGAACTTCCAAAATGTAGTTTAGATGCAGCTATAAACGATCCCATCTGAGGAAGAAGGGTCTTATGTAGCGAAATGATCGGTTATTTTCATTTAAAAAAAATAAAATTTAAATACTTTTTAATCTCAAATGCTCGTCTTGTCTTTCTCTCCCTGAACTCTGTGTATTCTGACTCAAGACAGTTAGGGTATGTCGAAAAACTCCCATCATATTTTCTCCCTCAACTTCAAAAATCATTTCAAAATCATCCTACATCGCTGCAGAAGTACCGACACAGTCTTTGCAAAGTGAACATGCAAAGAAGATCAAACACCCTTAACAAAAAAGGTAAAACAGTGATAAAGGATGATTTTGAAGTTGAGGGAGAACATGAGATGGGAGTTTTTCAACATACACTAACTGTCATGAACCGGAAAAAAACAGTCCAGGCAGAGTAAGACAAGATGAGCATTTGGCATTAAAAAGTGTATAAATTGTATTATTTTTATTAAAATAACCGTTACACTAGATAAGATCCTTCTTCCTCGACTGGGATCGTTTACAACCGCATTTGGGATCGTTTGAAGCCACATTTAAACTGCATTTTGGAAGTTCAAAATCGGGGCACCATATCAGTCCATTATATGGAGAAAAATGCTGAAATGTTTTCCTCAAAAAACATAATTTCTTTACGACTGAAGAAAGAAAGACATGAACATCTTGGATGACAAGGGGATGAGTAAATTATTGTTCTGGAAGTGGACTTCTCCTTTAAAGGACATTTATTAGTCATTTATCTGTGATAGTTTATCACTCTAAAATGTTGTGTAACCATAAAATAAAAATACATACATACCAACATACACACACACACACACACTACTAGTCGAAAGTTTTTGAACGGTAAGATTTTTAAAAATGTTTTTAAAGAAGTTTCTTCTGCTCACCAAAGTCCTTGATCCAAAGTACAGCAAAAACAGTAAAATTTTGAAATATTTTCACTATTTATTCATTATTTTATTTATTTTCTATTTGAATATATTTTAAAATGTAATTTATTCCTGTGATTTCAAAGCTGAATTTTTAGCATCATTAGTCCAGTCACATGATCCTTCTGAAATCATTCTGATATTCTGATTTTCTGCTCAAAAACAGCTCAGTAGAATTTTTTTTTTTTTTCAGGTTTCTTTAATGAATAAAAAGTTCAGAAGAACAGCATGTCTGAAATAGAAATCTTTTGACATTATAAATGTCTTTATCATCACTTTTCGATTCATTTAAAGCATCCCTGCTAAATAAAAGTGTTAATTTCTGTAATTTATTCTATAATCTCTCTGCTGAAAAATTAGCTTTGATCACAGGAATAAATTACATAATAATAAAGTGTTGTAATTTTCATAATTTCAGTTTTAATGAGGCTTTTTTTAAAGGCTTTTCTTCTGAAGTTCAACCCAAAAAATCATGTTAAAACATACTCTTCATAAACTGATATTTAAAACATGATTTGTATGAATGGCATTTTAATAAATTAATAGATTCAGACAAGTAAATTGCATAATTTCATTGACCCATTTACTAGTTTATACTCCCTAACTCTCTGGTATAAGCAGTGATGCTTGCTTTAGCAAACACCACTAAATATATGACCTCTTCATTGGGTATGATGTGTATGAATCATTAAAAGTAATTTAACTGACAGCGTAACTAAACAAGTGCATTATAGCAAAAGTGATGGCAATGTCCAACATAAAACTGATTTGAAGATTTACCGATGGATCACCAAGTGCTAAACTCTCAATGCTGGAGAACGCTGGCCTGATTAGCAGAGATGAACAGCGTAAAGTGGACAGATCTAGGTCTCACTGTTACTCACCATGGTAACAAGAACAGTGCTGCTAAACTAGATCCAGCCAAAACACACATGACCATGTACGTCGCAAAATTCTCTGACATGGAAACTAGGACCACCAGTGCTGGTATGAGGAGCTATGGAGAGAAACAGGCAAATATCATATTGATTGCCTTGAAAAAATGTTAAATGGTTTTACAGTGGGAACAAAATTGATAGCTCAAGTTTGTGTGAGTCTACAACATTTCAGCTACTAGGGTGCATCACCAGGACCTCTTTAACCAGTTTCTTTAGCATCACTCTTAAACCAAGGAAACTTACAGGTAGACCTATAAAAAGAGCAGTTTTCTTGCCCAGCCGCACAAGGATCATCTGCCACATTGGCACTGATATGGTAGCAGACACCTGTATACACATTAGGACATCCAGGGAATTAAAAATCTCATAAACCATGCTATAACATTTTTCATTAGTGTAATTAATTCTGTTTTTGGCAAATCAAAGTTTATAATGGATTATGAAGTAGAAACGTCCAGTCATGGATGCTGATTGGTCAATGAAGTGTTCAAGTAGTGCTAAAATATATGTATATAGTAACACTTGTGACACAATAACTAATGTTTATGTTACTGCACAGCACCATTTTGAGTTTGATTATAAAATTACCACATTTGCAGGTCTAGACTTACCAGTATAGCTAACATGAGATACTGGAACTGAGCTCCTAAACCAGCAACATGAGTGCAAAACAATGTGAAGTTCCCCAAAGACATCTGGAAATGAACCCAAAAAGATTTTCAGCAATGTCAGCAAGCATTATTGAAGCACTCTTATATAAAAATGAAATTATTTGCTGTTAGTCAGTGCCTAGCTTTCAAATAAGCATTTTGTTTTTATCCATTACACCAGGAGTGCCCAAACTCAGTCCTGGAGGGCCGGTGTCCTGCAGAGTTTAGCTTTAACTTGCCTCAAGACCTGCCTGGAAGTTTCTAGTAGTGTTGTCACGATGCCAAAATTTTGTCTTCGATATGATACCTGACTAAAATATCACGATACTACAACTAAACCGATACTACGAAAAAACATAGAACAACAAGAAAAGTAATTGAATAATAGATGATCCGAATGGATTCATAGGTATCTATTGAAACAAAGCATTTCATCTCCTGTTTAAAAAATAATAAAATAATAGTAATCACATGCCAGTGCCACTGCACAGGATTATGGTGAACAACTACTGAGCCTACAGGTATGCAGAGATATTGGTAAGTTAGCTTAAAGGATAAAGCCAAATCTTATTTCATGATATAGTAATTTTATTTCACAACAACAATTTATATCATGACATAGTCATGTTTTTGTTATATTATCTTTGTTATTAATAATAAGAACCTAGATGCAAGTGACAAACTAAAGGACAACTACAATAAAACAAAGACACAACTGAAATAAAGAGGGCCCTATGAAATCTGTTTTATTTTTTCCTAAATTACATTTTATTTTTTCTAGACTCTATTTTAATGGTTACATAAAAAAATATACACTACCGTTCAAAAGTTTGGGGTCAGTAAGACTTGTAATAGTCTTTAAAGAAGTCTCTTATGCTCATCAAGGCTGCGTTTATTTGATTAAAAATATAGAAAAAAAAAAAACAGTAATATTGCAAAATGTTTTTACAATATAAAATAATGTTTTTTATTTTAACATACTTTAAAATAGAATTTATTCCTGTGATGAATTGATTCCTGTCATTCTAATATGCGGATTTATTATTAGAATGATCAGTGTTGGATAATATCAACAGTTGTGCTGCCAAATATTTTTTGGAACCTGTGATTTTTTTTTTTTTGAATAACAAGTTTAAAAAGTACAGTGTTTATTCAAAATATAAATATTTTATAACAATGTAAATTATTTATTATTAACTTATAATAAACTTTTAATTATTAACTTAATACATCCTTGGTGAATAAAAGTATTAATTTCTTAAAAAAAAAAAAAAAAAAAAAAAAAAAAGAAACAATAAAAATGTTCTGACCCCAAACTTTTGAACGGTAGTGTATATATGTATATATATATATATATATCAAAAAGCCTGTCTAATTGAATCTAATCTAATGTTTAATTGAAATCATGAAACTTGCAGAATTTAACAGCAATTTATTAAAAGTTTAACAAAAAATAATTTTTTAAGGCTCTATGAAATACGTTTTATTATTTTTCTCAAATTCAGTTTTGTTTGGGAGTCCATTAATTTTCTGGATTCTGTTTTAATCATTTCATTGCATTTTAATAATCAAAAGCATGTCTAATGAATTTATAAAAGATAATTAGATTTGATAAAGAATTAATTTATTATATACAAGCGTCATGCGTATGTAAACAAAACTGTGCGTCTGCGCCATTCACTAACACAGACACACAGAAATACAGCTCTTATTAAAATACATTCTTACAATACCGGTACTAGTAAAATGCGGAATCGTACCGTTTTTAAAAGCAGGGTATCACGACACTTTTTAAGTACTGGTATTTCGTGCAACACTAGTTTCTAGTATCCCTAGTAAGAGCGTGATTAGCTGGTTCAGGTGTGTCTAATTGAGGTTGGAGCTAAACTCTGCAGGACACTGGCCCCCCGGAACCGAGTTTGGGCACCCCTGCATTACACAATCTCAAAAAGTTTTTAATATTTTAATTGCATGTAAACATTTTACATGTACTTTATAAGTACACCAGAAATCTGACCTGAAAAGCTAAAGTGGAGAAGAGGAAGCCCAGGACCAGATGCTGGTATGACGCATGGCCAATCAGCTTCTTCACAGCGTTCAGGTATGTAGTGTTCATGTGACTCTGACCACTGAGAGGCCCTACAGGAGCCAGAGAGAGAAACAACAATACATCTTTACAAAGCTTTGAAATTTGACACCGAACTGGTGAAGAGTTAAGAGCTTGTTTGGTGGGATTTTATTCGTAAACAATGAGTTCACAATAGTTCAAACACATACTGGTTCACTGCCTGATAAACGTCCAAAATGTAGCCTACTGTAAAGTTATTTTTGTAGTGTTAAGAGTCCTCAACAAACCATCATGCTCAATAATATATTCAGGGAATCTAGCAAAAAATAAATAAATAAATAAATATCTTGGTAAACAATCACTTCACTACAGTTCAAATTTCATATTGTTAAGAGTCCTCAGTAAACCCTAATGTTCAAGGATACACTGCCGATCAAATGTTTGGGATCAGTAAGGTTTTTAATGTTTTTAATGGAGTCTCTTATGCTCATCAAGGCTGTATTTATTTGAATAAAAATACATAAAAAACAGTAATATTGTGAAATATTATTACAATTTCTAATATTGGCTTCCTATTTTAATATACTTTAACATATCATTTATTTCTGTGACGCAGCACTTTATTTACATCAGCCTTCAGTGTCACACAATCCTTCAGATGCTGATTTATAAATGTTGCAAACTGTTGTGCTGCTTAATATTCTTAATATTTTTTTTTGGAAACTGATATTTTTTCAGAGTTCTTTGGTGAATAAAAAGTTAAAAAGAACAGCATTTATTCAAAATAGAAATCATTTCTAACAAAAATAAGTCTTTTTTATCACTTTTCGTCCATTTAACACATCCTTGCTGAATACAAGTATTCATTTCTTAAAAAAGAAATAAAATTTACTGACCCTTACTTTTGAATAGTAGTGTATATGTTAACACAAAATTTCTATTTTAAATAAACACTGTTCTTTTAAACTTTTTATTTATCAAAGAATTCTGAAAAATGTATCACTGGTCACAAAAAATATTAAGCAGCACATCTGCGTCCAACATTGATTATCATTTGCATATTAGAATGATTTCTGAAGGATCATGTGACCCTGAAGACTGGAGTAATGATGCTGAATTTTAAGCTTTGCTTCACAGGAATAAATGGGTAATTCCATGCAAATATCAACCTTACCATGGAAAAAAAGTTTTTACCAAAAGTTTTTTATACTGATAGCACAGATGTCAACATTTGGTGGTTCAAATACCCATATGAGGTCTCACTTAAAGTTTTTAAAGCATTTTTATTTTATTTTATTTTATTTTTTATTTTCCATAGTCTGGAAAGTGCTATTTTCAGTCTTGTCACATCCATAACAGTACATATTTCTTATAAAATAGACACAATAAAATAAAGTAACAGTAATATGTGACCCTGGACCACAAAACCAGTCTTAAATTGCTGGGGTATATTTGTAGCAATAGCCAAAAATATATTGCATGTGTCAAAATTATTGATTTTTCTTTTATGCCAAAAATCATTAAGTAAAGATCATGTTTCATGAAGATATTTAGTAAAAGCCCTACTGTAAATATATTAAAACTTAATATTTGATTAGTAATATGCATTAGTTAGAGCTTCATTTGGACAACTTTAAAGGTGATTTTCTGGGTATTATTGCATCTGGTTTGTGCATTTTAATTTGCAGAATTTCTACAAAGTAACTATCCTTTTTTGTCACATTTATAAAGCATGATTATTTCCCTTTTTTAACAAAGAAAACTCGTGCATAGATTTATGCGTGTTTAGACTCTATCAACAAGGGTTTATTAAAATATAAACAGATGGTTCGGTATATTGGTAACACATACATTCTCTAAGCATTTATATGTCACATCCATAACACAAAATGTCACATCCATAATGCTGGGTTTGCCCAAATTATACTTTAAAGTATATTAAAATAAAAACTGTTATTTTTTTTTAAAACAGCAATAATATTTTACTTTTTTTTCTCTGTTTGATTAGTATAAAAAACTTTCTAAAATCCTACTGATCCCAAACTATTAAATGGCCGTGCATATTCAGGGAATCTGGCAAAACAAAACAAACAAAAACAAAACAAAAAAAGTTTTATTTGTTAGTCAATTCACTGCATTTCAAAGCCATATTGTTGTTAAATCCTGTTAAGAGTCTTGTGCTCTAAATTCAGGGAATCTGGCAAAACAAACAAAACAAAAAGGTTTTATTCTTCAATTCAGTTCAAGGGAGTCTCATACTCTAAATTAAGGCAATCTAGGAAAACAAAAACAAAACAAAAAACAAGATTTTATTCAAAGATTTGTTCAAAGCCATATTCTTTTAAAATGTTGTTAAGAGTCCTAAAAAAAACATAATTTATTCACTACTGTTCAAACCCATATTGTTCTGTGGATACACATCCAAAATGTACCCTACCATTAAGCTATTGTTAAGCTAATAAGGGTCCTCAACAAACCCTCATGTTCAGTAATATATTCAGGAAATCTGACAAATGAATCTTATCTGTATAAAAATGTATGGCGCACCTCTTTGTTCTTTGACCCCCAGGAACAGCACCATACAACAAACAAAGAAGAGAGCGCTCATGACCAGTGCTGATATCATAAAGGCTGTTCTCTGATGGGAAACACAGACATAAATGTACAATAAGTGCATATGCAAACAGTCTCAGATTGCAAAAAAGTGTACTAACCAGTCTACATATAAGAAACTTGCTACTGTGGTTCCAAACAATGTCTTAGGTAGATTACAAGACTTAAAAGTTGGATTACATGTCAGAGTGTAATTTCACATGACGCCACAGACTAACAGTCCCTGAGGCACCAAATAAATCTGCAAATTGCTTTTAAAAGATTGAAAGTAATTGTATAATTGACACACTACACAGAACCAAAATTACACCCCAAGGTTAAAATCCTTTTTTTATAGCTTTTGTTCAGATGTCTAGGTATGAGCAGTATTACAAGTAATGCTTTCCAAGGCAAGCGAGTAACATCAGAACATTTGCATTACTCAGTATTTTAAAGTGTGATGTTGGTGTGTGGGTGTTTTCGTGTTACAGTTTCGCGCAGCGCTGTGCTGTGTGGGAGATCCGGTGTTTGGTCCACGTTCAGACAAGCTTGATCTCTGTCTTTGTTATACACCCACAGCACCTGACCCTGAATCACAGCCGCCATCAGCATAGCAAACGCCTCCACACTCATCCCTGACAGAAAGAGGGTGAGACAGATGTGCATACAATCATACAGCAGCTGATAATACCAACTACTGCTCAGCCACCATACACTTCCTGCTTGGATTGATTTCTTCTCTCTCTCTCTCTCTCTCTCTCTTTTTTTTTTTTTAGTGTTGGCAGTGTAATAATAGGTTACAGTGGCTCTGTTTCAAAAACTAGTGAGCTGTCTACTGCCTAAATGGGCAGCTGTCTTATAAGACAGCATTCTAACTAAAATGGAACATTGTAAATGACTGATTTGGAACGATCTGTGTAGGTGGCAACTGTGTGCCTCACACAAACCTCGTTTAAACGATTGAGTTCTGTTTGTAACTGTAGCATGTAGAGCATCAGTTCTTTCTGTTACAATGTATTAACACTAATGAAGTGGGCTGTATTGTATAACAGGCGATCTTTTGGGAATACACTATCATTCAAATGTTGCTTGAATTTATTTGTGCAAGAAATTTTCTGAAAAAAAAAAAAAAAAAAATCCATATTATTCCCTCCAGTCCACTAATGTGTTATTTTGCCAACACTTTGTGGCCTATGCATACTAGCTTGCTTGATTTACATTAGTGACACACATTTATGTGTTATGTTCACTTAACATTACATGAGCCTAAGCTCCTTTCAAAAAAATCCATGCAAAAGTTAATATCAGATAAGTTTAGAATACAGGGTAGGATGTACCGGATATTCTTCAGTTTTATGCAAAACTGAAATACGACAAATAGATTATCAGATCTCTGTCATATGGCCAAAAAAATAAGCAAAAAACAAAACAAAACAAAAAAAACAAACAGCTTTTTGCATAGTTGTGTTTGACACATGACCACTATAACTATTGTATCTTACAAGGTAACACGATGTAACTTTGCTCTCACTTAAAATGTGTCTCCACATTAAGTCCTTAAATTTGAGGGTATTGAACCTGAAAAGTCATTGAAAGGTCTTTGAATTTGAAGTTAACCAAGGTGTGGGAACCCTGTGCTTTTGAAAGAAGTCTTTTATGCTCAATGAGGTTGCATTCATATAATTTAAAATACAGTAATATTGTGAAATATTCATTTTTTACACTTTAAAATAACTTTTAATGTATAGTGATGCAAGGCTGAATTTTCAGCATCATTACTCCAGTCTTCAGTGTATGGAAGCCCGTTTACACCGTTGAATAAAAAATAAAAATTGCGACTTTTTGTCTCACAATTCTGAATTTATAACTTGCAAAAAAAGCCAGAATTGTGAGACAAAAAGTCGCAATTACGTTTTTAAATTTTTATATAAACTCACAATTTTGACTTTTTTTCTCAGAACTGTATGATATAAACTTACAATTCCTTTTTTCAGAGTTGTGTGATATAAATTCGCAATTCTGACTTTATAGATATAAACTCACAATTGTGAGTTATAAAGTCAGAATTGCAAGATATAAACTCACAATTCTGACTTTTTTCTTAGAATTGCGTGATACAAACTCGCAATCCTGACTTTATAGATATAAATTCACAATTTTGAGTTATAGGCAGTTATATAGGCAGTTATATATTTCACAGACAGTGCTTAGGCTAAACCAGGATTAGGCCATAGCTCAATTTAGGACATTTAAGTAACTTTTCTAAACGTGCCTTAGAAAAAAAACATTACTGGTATCCATCTTAAGACAAAACAAAAGCATTGATATATTTTAAGATCAATCAATGCAAGTTTCTTTCAGTTGAAACAGCTCAGACTTATGTTTTAGTCTGGGACTAGGCTTAAGCCTTGTCTGTGAAATCTCGCAGACAAGTTAGAATTGTGTGATATAAACTTGCAATTGCGAGTTATGAAGTCAGAATGACAAGATATAAACTCACAAGTTAGTTTTTTTTTTTTCTCAGAATTGTGTGATTTTTAAACTTGCAAGACTTGCAAACTCGCATTTGCAAAAAAAAAAAAAAAAATCAGAATTGCAATTTTGTCTTTATTTCTTGCAATTGTGAGTTTTTATCACACAATTCTGAAAAAGAAAGTCAGAATTGTGAGTTTATGTCTTGCAATTCTGACTTTATAACTCACAATTATGAGTTTATATCTCTAAAGTCAGATTTGTGAGTTTGTATCACGCAATTCCAAGAAAAAAGTCAGAATTTTGAGTTTGTATCACACAATTCTGAAAAAAAAATCAGAATTTTGAGTTTATATCTTGCAGTTCTGACTTCATAACTCACAACTGCGAATATATATCATGCAATTCTAACTTTATTACTCACAATTATGAGTTTCTGTCTCTAAAGTCAGAATTGCGAGTTTGTATCACACAATTCTGAAAAAACGTCAGAATTGTGAGTTTATATCTCTGAAGTCAGAACTGCGAGTTTGTATCAGGCAATTCTAAGAATGAAGTCAGAATTCTGAGTTTATATCTTGCAGTTCTGACTTTATAACTCACAATTGCGAGTTTATAATATCTGTAACATCAGAATTGTGAGTTTGTATCACAATTCTGAAAAAACTCAGAATTGTAAGTTTATATCTTGCAATTCTTTTTATAGACTTTTTAAGACTTTATAACTCACAATTGCGATTATATATCATGCAATTCTAACTTTATTACTCACAATTATGAGTTTATAAGTCAGATTTGCGAGTTTGTATCCCGCAATCCTGCGAAAAAAGTCAGAATTGTTAGATAAAAAGCCACAATGCCTTTATTTTTTTATTTTTTTATAAAAAAAGGGGCTTCCATATCAGTCACATAATCCTTTAGAATTTGAAATTGATACTTTTGTAAATATGTAAAATTCATTACTTTTGATCCACTTAATGCAGCCTTGACGGTTTTAATTTCTTTCAAATGTAAACCTTACTGCTGACAGTCTTTTAAATCAGTGGTGGCGAACGTCGGTCCTGAAGAGCCACAGCCCTGCATAGTTTTGCTTCAACCCTAATCAAACACACCTGATCAAGCTGATCAAGGTCTGAAGGGTTACTAGAAAGCAACAGGCAGGTGAGTTTTAATTAGGGTTGGAGCTGAACTCTGCAGGACCGGAGTTCGCCACCCCTGCTGTAAATGATAGTGTACATTACAGCCGTGTTGTTTTGCATTCTATTATTTGCATTATTATTTGATCAAAGGTAATATGAGATGTATTAAACAAACAGATTAACGTGCTAGCGGTATAATAATAATAAAAATAATAAATATTTAAATTCACATTCAATTGCTTTATATATGTACAGTTATATGTAATAGTATATAATTTCAGAATATATTAATGGTTATATTTACATAGTTAATATGACATCATAAATTTTTTATAATCAGGCACTAGATTTATGACACAGGGTTAGGAGATAATTGTTTCCAAACAATTAGTGTTCTTTTTAGCATCATTATATACAATAAAATATTTATAAATATTTTGAATTAGCTCTTATTTTTATATTGTCAGTTTTCATTTTAATTTTAATTTGTTTTAATAATTTTGCAATGTGCTTGATATTTTTTTTTAGTTTGTAAAAATATTTAAATTTAGCTTTAATTTATTTGAGGTTTTAGTGTTTTTAGTACTTTAAATTATACTTATTTCAGTTGGTTGGCAATGTATCTAAATTTTTGTAAAGCTTTTTTTTTAGTTAACATTTTTCATCAAATAAATAAATACATTTTTGTTTGTTTCAGCTATATTTTAATTAATTAAACATTTGTAATAGTTTTAGTTAACAGTAACGACACTGCGACAATGTGTTAATGTTACTAAGCTAGTAACATAATACTCTAAGAGGCGTAAAAATCTATAGCAAAACAAACAATGAATAAAATAGTAAAAAGAGTAAAACTCACTCTCATGTTGTTTCAAACCTGTATGAGATTTTTCTGCGGAACAGAGAAGGGGAATGTGTGAAGCGTGTGCTGACTGCTCTTTTTTTATGTAGTATTTCCTCAGAATTTCTCCTTTTGTGTTCCATAGAAAAACGTCACATTTTTTTGAAACAGTGTGATTACGAGTAAAAATGATGACAGTGTTTGAATATGTGAGAGCTGACGATTAAAGAGTTCTCACTGTAAGCTGTGGCAGAGTCTCTGTCTTGCTGATCTCCTCCCAGAAACATGTTGAGGGATGTATATGGAACACTGTAGCACTGCAGGGAGCAGAACGTTCACTTTGAGCGAGTCAGAGAACAGCACAGCACATGAAAGACGTGCGGGGGAAGCTGTGATGTAACAGCCATTTGACCTCAATAATGAACACTAGAGTGCCGCTAATGGAAGCCGGCTAATTTGGCTGTTACATAAAAAGCATCAGATGGTAAAAGGACAGGCCATATGTTAGCGATTGAGAGAATAAGAAAGGAAGTCATACACTCATGAAGGTCTCGAAAAGACAGCTGATGGTTAGGTACCAGGACACGCTGAACGCTGAGCTCATGGCATTGTGGGGGATGAACCAAAGGAAGATGTAAGCGAGAATAGCCAATGGCATTGACAGCACAGTCCTGAGACAGGAACAACCAGATTAGTCACATCAAGCAGGGAAAAGCAGGAGACTTCACTTCAGAGACATTACATTTTCAACACTTGAATAGGATGTAATGTTTTCAGCTTAAAGGTGTAGTTCACCCAAAAATGAAACTGACCCTATGATTTACTCACCCTCAAGCCATCCTAGGTGTATTTGACTTTTTTCTTTCAGACGAATTCAATCGCACCCAATTTTTTAACACAACGCATATCAATTCACTTCGGAAGGCCTGATTGTATTCATCGGAAAGAATTAAGTCGTATACACCTAGGACGGCTTGAGGTTGAGTAAATCATGGAGTAGTTTTCATTTCAGGGTGAACTGTCCCTTTAATGTCTGTAAACAACATTTGTGGTATACTGTCTGTCACAATAATTATGACTCATACATCAGTGTGTAAAAACAAACAGGAAGTGCGCTTACAGTGCAGAGGCCAGGTGGTTTAAAAGCATAAATGTGTAAAAGCTTATTTATTGATTTATTTGTTTATTTAGTAAAAATGTAAATGGACTATAAAAGTAAACTATAACAGGGTAAACTTTTATAAAGGTGAATTGGAGATTAGGGCTGTGATGATGGCAGATTTTTTCAGTAGTGGTAATGGACCAACTGCTAAAATAAACATGCACGTTTGTTATGTTTCAAAATTACACACACACATATATATATATGTATATGTATATATGTAATTTTGAAACATAACAAACCTGCGTGTTTATTTTAGCCTACAAAACACTAAAGTAAATCAAATCAAATAAATTATGCAGTTAAATAAGAAATAAGAAAGTAGCCAAAATCAGAACGGTAAATATTAAACAAACATTTGTTGCATAAATTCACCCAGCCCTTGTCTGACGGCTCATCAAAATTACCAGCCCGAGTCCAACTGGAGCCCGAGTCTTTTCTCTCTCTTTCCCATTAACCTACACTGTTGCATCCACTGAAATGGCTCAGTTTTGTTTTTAATAGGAACATGGTTATATTTCTTTTCCTTTAATTTTAAGTTAATTTAGAAATACGTTTGGAACATTTTTGGTTTGTTACATTAAGCTTTTTGCTTTTTAACGTAACGACCAAGCGGCCAGAGGCAGGCAGTGAGCTGATCACAGCCTATGTTTGATTAATTTTGCCTTCTCAAATCATCACGACTTGCCTAAAATAAAATCTTCAAGCATTTCACAATGTTGTTTTAAGATAACGATTAATTAGATAAATGCACGCTATTATGCGCATACAATCGTTTGTTGGAGAGTGGAAGCTAAATGCGCTTTGCAGGACATTGAGGCGCCAGCACAATCTTACAAAAAAACTTAAAATACACCGCAATCTTTGCTCATAAAGATAAGCGTAATCATTCGGAACTGTAAATGGTTTAATTTTATTTACATGCACTCACAACTTTTAGTCTGGATAAATATATCTATAGAAAGCTTTACATTATTACTTTACTACTTTAAAACAAAAAAAAATTCAAATCGAAAACAAAAACTCTTTCACTATAAAATGCATTTCTCTCTAAAGGCGGGTCCAATGAGCAAATGGTGAGTCAGGATCATCATCTTTGCGACACTGGATCTGAAAACACTACTTTATTAATAATTCATTTCCTCAATGTCCTTATTTCCCTCCTACACATTCATGGTAATTACTTTTCCCGGAGTTTTGCAAGCTTTAGCCTATTGTGTGCGAATGAATGTGGATCTTTTCCTGCAGCCGTGAAGGCACTTGTGCTCGCTGCTGCTGCCAGCGGGGAGACTAAACATTTATATTTATGTCACAAACATATTTGTATTTATATTTATATTTATATATACACATATATGGGCCATACAGAAATTGGGCCATCATATATGGACCATTCTACAGAAATTCCACAGAAATTGGTGCAAACTGATGTCCCACAACCAAAATAACTCATTTAAAAAGCATTTAAGTATTCAAATCTTAGATCTTCACTAAGATCCTTTTATTATCTATTGAAACCCACAATAATATTTAAAATGTCAGTAAGCTCAACATATATAAAATCATCATTTATTGGGTACTTCCAGTTAGGCGGTGGCTGTCACAAACCCTAACTACTAAATTTCTACTTATGAAACATTTAATGTTATTTATTTATTTTTTAAAGATATGTTTTTGATTTAGTAAAAAAGTGAAGTTAAAAGATATATTTATTTTATATTTTCTTTGTAAAAAAAAAAAAAAAAAGTGTCCCGCATTTTACGTCACTACCGAAACAGTGTATGTTTTAGTCCAATGGCTGAGACTGATTTTAACTACACCCCTACATTTATGATCAGGAAATATTCCTGTGTCCCCCTCTCTCATAGTTACATGTTGAGTAGATAGGCCCCATCATTTCGAGGTAAATGTGTTCAAAAGTATGAAAAATCTGTGTTATTCCATAACATTTAGTTTTTATATGTGTAATTGTAATTGTTATTGATTTACCTCTGAAAACGTTTTAATAAAATAAAAAAATATATATATATATATATATTTACAAGGAGGATGTCAGCAAAATCTTAATAGGTCAATATAACGCTTCTTGATTTATATATTACTATGTTTCGGTAGTTACAAATTTGGGGAGAAGACAAATATTCCAAAACTTTCTGAAAATACAATATGAGAAATAACTACTAGAAATGTGTTCCTTGGATATTATACAATTTGCATACATTTTTTTTTTCTTTGAACCAATTCTGTAGAATCGCCCACATATATAAAAACGTACTACCAAGATGCATCCTCTTGGTTTATGAAAAGGGTCTCAATACTTTTCAATACCTTAATGGAAACTCATATCTTTAACAAATCCAAACAAAACAGGTCTGGGCAATTTTTTTAAATATGTCATATTATTCATGTCTCAAAGTCTTACCACCCACCATGGAAGGAGTCTGCCGATTTGGGTCCAGCTACTGCTGCTCACTAGATAGCCAACAATGGGATCAGTCACGGCATCCCAGGCATGACTGATGAACAGAATCAAAGATACAGAAAAAGCCTCTATCTGCACACCAAACAAGAGCAAAACAGAGAAATGAGGGTAAATGTGGGAATGTATATGGCAGATAAGATTGCTGAGATTAAACGCTTCTATGCAAAAAATCTCAGACATAAATCAAAATGGGTTTATTTGGATAGTGCTCTTTCCTGGTCTTTTAGTGCAAAGTGCTACTACCCTCCCCTTAAAATATGAAAATCCTTTTTCTCCATTGACGGCCATTCAAAATTAGCAGTTTTAAAGGGGTCATCGGATGCTAAGTTCACTTTTTCATGTTATTTGAACATTAATGTGTGTTGGTGTATATGTACAAATCTACCCTATAATGATAAAAATCCTTGCAGTGGTTTTTAATTGATCTGTAAAAATAATGTCCCCTTTTTCAAATCAAGCCGTTCTCAGATGCCTGTCGGTGTGCCTTTACACCAACAGAGGCCGCTCCCAAGATAGTTGATTGACATGAGTGTTTTACCTCAGATCAGCTGTAACAGTCCGACCTCCATTGTTTCGATGCTGGAGCAGGGATGTAAGTTAGACAACAATATCTCAGATTGAGGTGTTGTGTTTCTGGATGTAATAATGAACATAGTGGTCGTCACTTATTCCCGACATCTGAGCCGCTGAAGATGCAGTGGATTATGTTTGTTTGTGATGGAAATGCACCTCCTAATCTACATATATCCGTCTATGTTCACGCGAATCATTAGTGATCCAGCTTCACTTACAGCAGAAGTGAGTATAAGGTTTTTTTTTTTTTTTTTTATGTATCTTTGCGATTGCCTTTCCTAATAATGTGCTAGTTAGCAAGTTTAGCGGGTAAACGCGGCAAATGTGGCTAAAGTAAACAGTAAACTCGTCACTCCACAGAGAGAAGAGAGGGGCGGGGCGACCAGAGCTCATTTGCATTTAAAGGAACAACCCCTTAGAATGGGTTGATTTTTGCAGAGCTCATTTTGTCAAGGTAAAAAGGGTGTTGTTTTACACAACCATTGAGAATTTTTAATCATCATCCGATGACCCCTTTAAACAAATCTCTCATTATATTGTAGTAGATGTTTTGGCAGGTCCCTCCAAAAAGTGTGAAGCAGGCTTACATTTTTCCATTATTAGCTTTTTCCAGGTATTATAAACCTTGGTTATTCCAAGTGGAAAAAAACAATTGTGTACATAATATTGTATCAAAATGTAGTAACTTGCTGCATTTCTGAAATTACCACCCCTGGCTAATGTAATTTTTAGGTATTATTTTAGCTATCCTGGTATGATTCAGGCACTTACATGATCCAGTCAATTCCAGGTGATTAAAATAAAGTCCTGGCCTACACCTTTTTCCATCTTTTTTTCACATTCACATACAAAACATTATGGGAGTAAAATTGGTTGTGCATGTTTTCATGCTGACTTTAAACTGAAATAATTATTAGATCAAGACTAAATACACAGAACACTGACTGAAGTTGATGACAATATGGCAAATGCAAGTAATGATTGTCTGTGGTAAGAATGTATTTGACCGTATAAATCTTTGTTAAGCCATCTTTGGACTACAGTTCAGCCAAAGATGAGAAAATGCAGATTCTTACCTGCACTACATCTAACAGAAAGATCTGTAGAGAAAAACCCATAGCAATGTTGGTCATCTGATATGGTACACCACCTACTGCATAACACAGCTTTCTGGAAAGGGGAAGCCTCACCTTATTGTGAAGACACAGAAAGAGCAACAAAGACAGAGACACTGGCCTTTTAAAAATGAAAAAGCATACAAAAGTTTAAAAGAGTATAGATGAACTGCAAAACACTTTAAGAAGAACTTACAGGGGTCTCTTGTCTTTCTCTGTTGCCATGTTCATCACTGATACATCTGAAAACACCCTGTTCTTTATCCGGCCGTGTTGAAGTTGCCATACTGTTGTGTTGATTGTAGGCCAGATTGGGTTTTGGTAGTTTGTTTTTGCGTACTTTTTAATCATAACCGAAATCTACCATAATTTGCTCATTCTGCTGGTTTCACTAGTGCCTGTTGAATACTAAGTGGAGTGAAACCAGTGAAACTAGTCCAGCTGAATCCTGATTTCACTGATCCTCCCACAGGAACAGCACACTGTAACTAGAGCTGCTGTCGGTCACATAGGGACTACTTTTACAAAGTAAACACGATTTGTAGAACAACATTGACTTATTTTATTTAATTGATCATTTTTCATTATAAACTTTCATTTGTTGTGTTACTGTCTAGATTTCATTGAAAGAAAGTGTTTCATTTAGAGATTAAAAAAAAAAAAAACTTTCAAATTTAGTATATCAAAAAGGATCTGATCCCATTCTTAGAAGCTTTTGGCCTATTATGCAATTTATATATATACATATATATATATATATATATATATATATAAATTGGTTTAGTTATTTTAGTTAAAATGTCATTGGCATGTTTATTGCAAACCAGTTTTACTTCAGATAGTTTTAGCAATAGTTTGAATTAGTTCTTTTAATATTTTCTCTTGAATTTGTTTTTTTTTTTAAGTTGTTGCAATTTTTCTTTTTTTTTCTTTATTGTTATTAGTAGTAGTAGTATTTTTAAATATGTCTATATCATTTTATTTTTATTTTAGGTATAAAAATACATCAAGTTAAACTAAATGAGAAATGTTCCTTGGCTGAAATAATGAAAAAAAAAATCAGTTAATGTTTACTTTACTTAATTGTTTTTTGTTTGTTTGTTTGTTTGTTTTGTTTTTAGTTTCCGTCAGTTCGGACAAGAGTATAAATACCATACACCAGAAAAAAATAGAACCAACTCAATTGTCTTTTAAAAATAATAAAGTAAAATACTTTACAATGTTTCCATTAGTTAATGTTAGTTGTGAATGTATAAACTAACATGAACAAACAATGAACAATACATTTAGTACTTTGTTTATTAATCTGTGTTAATGTTAGTTAATGAAAATACTGTTGTTCATTGTTTGTTCATGTTATTTCGCAGTGCAAGCACAACTTTTGATTTTAAAATGCATAAGTAGATGTTAAAATTTACATTAAAAAAGATTAATAAATTCTGTAGAAACATTGTTCATTCTTAGTTCATGTTAACTGATGTAGTAAACTAATGTTTACTAATGAACCTTATTGTAACGTGTTACCAGTAAAATATATAATATGAAAATATCTAATGTAATATGAATAATATTTATTTATTAAAACAATCAAGATCAATAATTACATTTACTGTAAAATTAAAATTAAATTGAATATTAATTAAGATTTTGCCAAATATTCACCCAATAAATTACCATAATTGTCATAAATTGTCAGTTTAACACTATGACACAAATCATTATGGGTATAAAAGTGTGCATTATTTATCATTTAAACACTGCAAATGGCCAGTTTCATTTATAGTAGGTTGGACACAGAATTACATAGTTCTATTCAAGGTTGAAGAATCCTTTTTAGTTTGTCATGCTACAAGTTATTACAAGCAATTCAGCTATAGTCATGTCCACAGGAACCAAACCTTCTCAGCTTCTCTTTTGAGAAAGTCTAACCCATTAACTGGAGATTTAAAGAGATCCATTTTCATCACTTTGCCCTTGCACAAAAAACAAGGTTTTCCACAACTTTGATGGAAATGTACAGTAGCAATGTTAAAACCATGGTCTAAAAAAGTAACTACATCCCCCACAGTTTTCCTGGCCATAATAACAGGAAATGATGATTAAGTGAAAACAGAAAAAAAAAAAAAAAAAAAAAAAACTTGTGACCTTCAAATACTGTATTCTTTTAAATGCTATTTTTATGCCAGAGGAAACACCAGTTTTCACCCAACCCTAATTGAAGCAACTGTACTTGTTACAGACCAAACTGTTTCATACATTGACAAAACAGAAATGCTCTGGGGTAAAGTCATGTTTATTCCCATTCTTTAAGATCAGTTTGCTAAAACGGTGTATGGTGTACAACACTGGTTTTTGGTCTGCCATTTAATGACAAACCATACCCATACTAACACAGTGTACCATTGGACTCAATGTACCAAATACTAACGACATGTCAAAGTTTCAATCTCATAATGAAGATCTGAGGTGACTTAGTGGACCAATGAGTTTTAACACATCGGCAATCAATAAAAATATTCACATGTTTTTTTTTTTCATCACATGACAAGATGCAAGATATTAAAACAAGCATTAAAGCTTAGATCGGCATTAAAACAAATGATTTTTTTGGATGACATAAATAACTGTTCGTGCATCAGTTTTAAACATCTCCACCAAAACTCCTGCCATTGTTTAATTTCACTGGTGAAAAAGACAACAATGCAAAAAATACATTGTGTTTGAAAGCTTATTAGTGGTCACCATAACAGTGCAACCACACATGCTTAGCTATTGTTTGAGAACACAGTTGACCACCGAGCGTAAGCTGTCATATATGACATGCACGCAGATTCAACTAGTCAACTCTAAAGTATATGGATATTTGACAAAATACTGAATGGGAAAGTAAGCATTTTGTATTTGATTGCAGTCTGAATAGTGGTGGTTTGTTAGTCCCTTGTTGTCGGTTACATATTAGCCACTTTGGGACTCTCTTTGGCCTGGCGCATCCCATACAGCCACTTGATCACTCGAGCATTTCTCTCAATGACGGAAACACCGTAAGCAGGACGTTCATCTTTTGCTGCTTCTTCTTCCTCATCTTCAACCTCAGCCGAACGCTCGGATGCCGGGGCGCTGGCACTACGTAGACGTGAAACAGACACAATGTCAGAACCCGGTCTTGCTAACTCCTGTAAATCCGATGGGTCCAGGCCGCAATAATTAAAGAAGCGCTCAAGCTCTGCTCCAGCCCGTGAAAAGCAGTCGCTGACATCAGATTTTGAACGTGTCAGTGAAGGACGCTTCCTGGAGCTTGTTGAGGAGTGCTGAGTGATGGCTGGAGATGGCGGAGACTGGAAGTCATTCTTGGCTAGTGAAGATATGGAGTTTGGAGTAAGCGGGGTCGGTGAGGGACACGATAATGCTTCTGTGGTTGGTTTTATGGGAAGCGGTGGAGGTGGGCTAGTTGGGGATTTCGAGGAAGGTGAGGTTGACACGGCACAGTTTGGTGATTTAACAGCTCCTCGGGTCCCATTTGTTTGTGTGACATTGCGGAGCCTTTTGAAGTCAATTGGCTGCTGATTTGATGGTGTGTACGGTCTAAGCAAGCGCAGAAGTTGTATTGGGACCTGCGGCATGGTCTGTTGCACCGGTGGCCGGTTCTGTAGCTGTGGTCTACCGGCCATCCTCATCTGAGGTAACTGCGGCTTGACGTCAACTCTCCGCACCGTCATGGTGGGACATCCGCTCGCCCCTGAGGCCTCTACTGCAGCTTTTCCTTGACTTACTGAAGTCGACCCAACAGAAGGTTCTTCCACTGTTGGAGAGGCGGCCTTGCATAAATCTGTAGTATTAGAGTTGTTGGGTTGTGTAGAAATGACTGGAACGGTGGCATCGCTGACTCCATCAATCAACTTGCAAAGATGTTCCAGGATAAGAGGTGGCGTTTCAGACTTTGTAGGTCTTGCAGGGATCTTCCTTGAAGGCTGTTGAGCAGCTTGTCCACTCTGGCTATTGTTGGAGGGACAAATAACTGGTTGCTGCTTCTTCAAAGCCACCTGTTGGCTCTTGACATACTTGGCCTTGTCTGCTTCCAAACGTTCCACCGCACTTGGTTTGCGTATCCCTGGAGATGATTTGACTGGACAGCCGAGTTCTGGGTTGCGACTTGGTGGGGCAGGAGTTACAGCCAGCTTTATTATTCTCCGTGAAGATGGCTGGAGAGTGTCAGTTGACATCCTTGGCACTGGTTTGTTCAGAAGTAGATGAATGGGCTTGCAGGCAGAGTACACTTCCACATTAATGCATTGGAGACACTGGATTCATGTTTTAAGTCCTGGGGGAACAGAGATAATTATGATAAACAGACAATTGCAACTAGACATGATGATAGACAGTTTACTCCATATACACACTTTTAATGACTGCAATAGTAATTGTATTTTCATGAGTGGTGCTTGCCTGCGCAAGTCACCAACCACAATGTTAGGGCGTTGTTTGTGGGTGGTTGCCAGTGCACTGCAATGTGTGTTCGGTTTTTAGAATGTGGCTAGATTGTTGCTAAGTGTTGCTAAAGAAGATATTTTAAAGAATGTGGGTAACCAAACAGTTTTTCTGCACTCTAAAAAATGTTGGGTTACTCCTTTTATTTGTTTTTAACCCAAATGCTGGGTTCAGCCAGTTGCGTAATTGTATTGGGTTATTTTTAACACTTTTACCCAGGTGCTGGGTAGTTTTTTCTGCACTCTATTTTTTTTTTAAATTTTTTTTTTAACCCAAATGCTAGGTTCAGCTTGTTGGGTCACTTAATTGGGTTATTTTTAACATTTAACCCAGGTTCTGGGTAGTTTTTTTCTGCACTCTTAAAATGCTGGGTTATTTTTTTTAACCCAAATGCTGGGTTCAGCTCGTTGGGTCATTTTATTGGGATATTTTTAAATATTTTTACCCAGGTGTTGGGTAGTTATTCTGTAACTCAGCTGCTGGGTTGTTTTTACTATCAAAACAATTGATAAACCCCCTTACACACATACCCAGCGCTTGGTTAGTGTAACCCAATGTTGGGTAGTCTGTGCCAAACTGGGTAAAACCTCTTGTCCCCATGGTTCAAACAATGTACCCTGAAAGTGGTGCGATGTATCAGAATGATAATGCACCAATACACACGGCAACACTGGTGACAGAGTGGTTTGATGAACATAAAAGTGATGTTGAACATCTTCCATGGCCTGCACAGTCACCAGATCTGAATATTATTGAGCCACTTTGGGTTGTTTTGGAGCAGCAAATCTTCACCAGCATCACATAGTGACCTGCGAGAGGAATGGCTCATAATCCCTCTGGCTACTGTGCAGGACTTGTATTTGTCATTCCCAAGACGAAATGATGCTGCTTTCGCAACAAAAGGAGGCCCAACACCATAGTAATTGTGGTCTAAAACCAGGTGTTTCAGTTTCATTGTCCAACCCCTGTATTTCCGTTTTTTGTTTAATATACATCCCAACAAAGTCTGCTTGGAGTGCTAAACGAATTCACAACCAGGGCTGAAACACGACGCTACATTGCTGTTATATGTAACAAAGTTTCCGTGGGCTCTACTGACCTCAATAAGAGTGCTATTGATCGTGTGCCATTGTTGCAGCTGTGGTTGCGCTATGCGTTTGATGGGTGGAAACTTAAATGTCGGTCAGACAAGATGGCATGAGGTGAAGCTGTTTTTGCTGTAACTTTTCAAACATGAATATAAGATACATCATGAATACAAGTCTTTTAATAAACTGGAACAGCCTACTGATAATAGTTTTCATCCCTTAGATTCCCATTGGCTGCTCTTGCTCCTGCTGTCATGTCTTAAAACCTTGTTTTTGAAGATCTTTGTAAGACTTTGTAAAAGACTGACTTGACATTGAATAAAAATATTGTCTATGAACTATTTTTGTCCAGTATATATATAAAAACACTTTAGAGTGCACTTTTATTTAAAATGTAAAACCTTTAATAGGATGTCAAAAAACAACCCAGCAAATGGGTCAAAATAACCCAGCATGTGTTCCATCTAATATTTACACAAATAACCTAATAATGGTTGGTTTTAACCCAGCATTTTTTAGAGTACACATTCTTCAAAATATATTATTTTATGTTCAACAGGAAAAAAGGAAATTTATATGGCTTTAGAACAGTTTAAGGTTGGTTTAATGATGACAGAATTTTCATTTTGAGTGAACTATCCCTTTGTCTGATCTTGTGCGTCACATTTTTGGGGTCCAAATGCTCCTTCAGATCACAAAAGCAAATAACAGTACTAATGTTGTGCTGTAATAATACTGAAAAATCGTAGTCTTAAGCTTTTTATCTCAGTAGTGAAATATTATTTAGCCAGACAGTGATTGTTTTTTTAAAATCATTCATGAAAATATTGGTTTCTCGGATGCTTAAAGAATGTTGTGTACACTGTTTTTAAACTCTTAGGGCCTATTTACACCTGGTCATGTGTTTTTTCTGATCGTTTCCATTTACACATGGCCATATGAATGTGTCATCGCAAAATGGATATAAATCCAATCTTCAATTCCTGAGCTTCACGTCATTGAAAGCAAAAGATAAGTGCTGCATTTTATTCATTATCAGCTAATTTCAAGGCCAAAGACTGCAACAGGAGAGAGTACGGCATCAGCACTGGAAAGATAGGTAGTCTCGTGACTTTTAATGAAGATGATTGTGTGCTGAGCATCTTCAACTTACTTTGTTTAATTTGTGTGATTCCTGAAGAGACATTCAGCTACTCATCCGCGGTGATGCTTGTTGCATAAGTGCTGACTTATCTGACTATAACATGCCATATAGCCTATAAAACACTTTCACAAGTTTATTTTAATATTTTGGGAGGAGTAAAATTTGCATATGTGGTTTCAACAACCAGATGCATTTACACTTGTCCAGTTTTGTCTGGAATGCGGCCCAGACAAACTCCTGAAGTGATTTGAGTAATCGGATTTAAATGCATCTCGAAAGTGTTTCGGAAAGGCATTTACCCCTGGTCTTTTCACAATTGGATAGCTATCCGATCAGAGAAAGCAAAAGAAGTGACCAGGTGTAAACATGCTCTTAGATTAAAGGTGTGCAATATATGAATAGTGGTCATAAACAGCTGTTGAGATACTAATGTCACTTGAAACTGACTTAAGTTTTAAACCCAGACACAGTATTTATTACATCACATGCTGATAAGCATTTCACATGTCACAAGTAGATAAGCACGTTTCCAGCATATGGCTGGCAAGTAACAGCACCAGTAGGATTCCAATAGAACACCATTTAGTGTGGTATGATTGTAAACTGTTTCACACACTGATTTCAGAGCATGGCTCACTAACCATACTTAGGGCAGGAGAACTGTGGTGGAAGTTTGGTGGATTACGAGTGGTCACATCAATTCAAATTCTGATTTTGCAGCAACCACAATGTCAACCAGTTTAAATCACTACAAACCAGTGGTTTTAATGCATGAACTGTGTTCCAATTGAGATCCTTTCATCCCTTTCATTTAATTCATAAGTTAACACTGCATATTACATGGTTTCTTTTTTTCTGCAGTTGAAGAAAGTAGGCTATAGCCTACATTTATGTCAGATCTATCTATAGACTACAGGCTAATTCAAATCTTTCTTAACCTTTAACTTCATAAAATTTCTTAAAACTTCATAACAAATACGATAGGCTAATGAATGTTCATCATAAGGAATATACAAACATTCTTCAAAACGAATACTTCATTAAAAATCATAAATCACAATTCATGAATATGACAAAGAAAAAATATATACATATACCACAAACCACAGTGAGCTCCCGCCCCACCAACACTGGTGCTATTATTTGAAACGCCGGTGCTTTTAGATATTGAAACGTTAAGGTTTGTTGTAATTTTCTTAGTTTGCTCTTAATATAAGAGAAAACATCAGCTTTCCGTCTATGTCGGTATTCCTAATGTCACAGCAATGTGTCTTGAATATGTTTGCATTAAGTTCGATGCTTCTCTTTCTGAATTATTAAAGGTATAATCACTTTACAAAACTGAACTATTTTAATTGCTAAAACGGTATTATAAGCTGTTTTGGGAGAAGGAGAAAGAGACCCACAGAAAGGAGCACTAACTGCACAGTAGTATTGTGTCAGAAATGTGGGTATATTTGTGTTGAATTGTATTATATTATTAATGTAGACAAGTATTAGATGTATTGAAGGAGGAGTAATGGAATAATATTACAGTATTTTTGTTTGTTTGTTTTTTATGATTTTGATAATGAACATAAATCTACATCTGCATCCTAACTCAAGCTACTATCAAATGAGACAAATGTTTATTATTATTATTATTATAAAAAATTATTATTATTATTATTATTATTATTATAATTATTATCATCATCATCATCATCATCATCAGGTAACAAACTTGTTTATTGATTTGAAACAGTATTACTCAACTTGCAAAACTAAGAAATTATTTTTTGTATTATGATATTTATTTTGTTAAGGAAAAATGAAAATTGAAGAATTCAAAAAACATGAACTGTTTGTCATGTTCTGACCATAAAGAATATTTTAAAGCCACAATTAATGTCTGGTTTTTATAACTGTCACATTGTAGCAGAAATCTGCCTTTAAACTTGAAAGAACTAAAAATGTGACATTTTTCGTGATAATCACTAATTTCATTATCATTATAATTTTAAATTTCATATCGACTGATATGAAAAAAACTATGATAATTTTTTGGCCATCTCGCACAGCGTATGTTATGAACTGCCTTTATTTTTTTATTTTGTACTGTTCTCTGAGGTCCACTAATAATGTTATTAAGATTTTTACATGAAAAAACAATATAGGCGGCACAGCATTGCCTTTTAGTTTCAATCTTTTTGAAAATCCCACGTCGAATTATATGTGTGAATTGCTGAGCGGGGCTAAAGAGGCAGTGATGTTGATCTGCGGAGGCGGTGCTTATCTATCCATTACATCATACGCAGAAACATTCCAAAAGCTGCCATTTTGGCAGACTGCCTTTAATATAAGTTGTTTTTAGACTAACAACAAAGTTTGGATGTTTTTATAGTACAATGACCTCTTATATGTCAAACAATCAAGGGGATTTTGGTTTCTCAGTTCATGACTCCTTTAAATTCATGTCTCGCACACTTTAATGTCCTTTGAATGATACGTATGAGTCCGTATCACTGTAGGGTGTCTTTTGGTGTTCTGTACATAACTCATTCACCATGATAACATAAAAATGACTGTGAAAGGGTGTGTTATATTAGGCTAGGATTTAATATTCATAACAAAAGCATGACTTGACTCTTTAAATACATTTTCTATTTTTTTTTTTTTTTTAAGTTTTGTGTATGAGGATGCGTGTTATTTTACTATGTCCCATGCACTGCTTATTAAATTTGAATGAGAGTAGAAAATCGTCAAATCGTAAAATTTTAAAACTTTGCTCTCCTATAAATATTTTGTTAAATAAGAGATTTCTCAGTTTGAGTGTATTGATCTGTTAGTAATACAAATGGTATTTTGATTTAATAAAAAAGAAGAGTTTGTCCATGTCCCTTGAATGATTTAAGAAAAGGCCGTCCCCTTTAGTGACATTTGGACAACAGTTTATTTAGTCTCTTCAGTGGTGGGAATTTCAGCGGCTGAGCTGAGTAAGTTGGTGACTTTTAAATTGACAAATTTTCTTCGTATGAGTTTGCTTACTTGCTTTTCCTAAGCTTAACATGTCCACCCTGTCGGCATAAAATTTGCTGAAAGTGATTAGAATACAGTGTTCTTGAAATATGCAGGTTTAAATATATCAAATTCTCTTTAACAACCAGACTAACTATTTAGCTAGTCACAGTTTGTTGTAAGCTAATATGCTAATTGATGCTCAAAATGTCCAACTTGTCGATAGGGTGGACATACACATGACAGGGTGGACTTTTGTAGCTAATACTGATAAAAGCTAAAATGAAATGTGATTGAGAATGTAATAAATAATAAAATTGTCATGCGTCCACCCCGTCATGTACTGGTCCACCCTGTCATATTGATATTTTAAAATAATATTTAAAATAATATCTCAATCATTTCTGTATAATCCAGTGTGTTCAATAGCTGGGTGTGGGGGCAATAACATGCAAACAAAAAACTGCATCCAAATATCACAGTTTTCTACAAATAAGAAAGAAATTGTATTTCTTTAAAAATATGTTTACATAAAATCTTTTATGCAGTTATAATTTGAAAGCAAACAAATAACCCTGTTTATGAAAGCGACATTATACCTTCATTTGCATCTTAATATTGCATTTATCATTCGCATCAAATCATTTGCATGTTAATATTGCAATGAAAACGTATTTAACAGTAATATATATGTCCATGACAGGGTGGACATATCTCATGGGTTATGCTTCGAAATAATGGCCCATAATTATCTAAAAAAAATGCGTGGGAGCTCAGCTAATATGTTTCTATAGTACTTGAGTGTCCACTTCTCAGGCACTCATGGTCAAATAGAACAAATGCCTAAAGTAATGAGAGGTGCATACAAAATGTGCAGAGCGGGAGGTCGCGAGGACAGAAAATGAGCAGTGCTTTATAGTGTATATCAGGGGTGCTCAACCCTGTTCCTGGAGATCGACTTTCCTGCAGAGTTCAGCTCCAACCCTGACCAAACACACCTGAACCAGCTAATTAGGATCTCAAGGAGCACTTGATAATTACAGACAGGTGTGTTTGATTAGGGTTGGAACTAAACTCTGCAGGAAAGTCGATCTCCAGGTGTATTGATTACAATTTGTATAACTACAGTTTTACTTTAAATGCCATCTGTGGTAAGTCCATGGTAAATTTGTGGTAAACATGGTTTTTACATGTAGTAAAACCATGGTTAATTTTTGTAAGGGTATGGCTAAGGTCTTTCCTTAAGCAAGTCTATGGGATTTTCTTTTATCAGTTTTATCGTCTGCTATTTAAAATGACTTTAACTGCTTACAAAATCGATCGCAAAACTCTCAAATGTGAGCTTTCATGGCTGTAACACAAATGGTTACACTTCCATATAAACACTTTTTATAGGGGCTATAGGTTTGTTCCTGTCCTTAAGTATGAGCATTAACAATTGTGATGCTTGCTTTAGCAAACACCACTAATGAGCTCTTTGTTGATGTAGGATGGCTTGAAGCCATTATGAAGCCATTATCACAAGTCTCCATTAGCAGTGGCTAAAAGGATACCACTTTCTACTTGCATGTTGATGGAACTAACGTTCACTTAATTGATTTTTAAAGAAATTATTAATTGAACACTTCCTAAAATAACTGTAAATCACACCGAAAGCCTATTTCACTGCCCTTCCATTTAGCAAACCAACATAACTGATATGAAAGTATTTGTCCAAGATTGTGAAAATCACATGCCCACCTAGGAATGTGACTTCAACCAGAAGTCACTGGTTAACCTGAGGGACTTTTTGATATATCAAACTGGATTTCTGGCCAATGTTGTTAATAAATGACAGCTGTGCTGCTTTTATCAATGGAAAGGTACTTTCACTTAAGAGGAAACGTACTGCCAATAACATACCAGCTCACTGTTTAAGTGTTTATCATTCCTTTAATGTAACAGCCAGCACTGCGCCTAAGGTTAAAGTGCACAGTGTAGTCTATCCTTTCCCGTCTCTTACGATCCGTATATTATTCCATCTTTTCATCCTCTCTGCTCTCCCATTGTCTCCATCAGTCAGTCAGCCTTTCTGACCTCACTCTTCATTTATCTATATTTCTAAATACTTGTTTTAAACACAACAGCAAGGTTAGAAGATCAAGTAAATATGAAATCAATCCCTTAAGGCAAGAAAAAAAACAAGGTCAACACAAATAAACAGAACACAGGATTTCACTTATAGATTCCAGGGACAGGATACGGCATGTCTCTACATGATCCAGGCTAATGTCTAGAACCAAAACAACAGTTACCGCGAATTAGAACGAGACAAAAGTAGATAACAGAGTGTAGTAAACTATATGTTAGTCACACTGTTTAAAATCACACCGAGACATACACAGACAGAGTACGCACACGACCAAACATACCTGTGACTTTTTCAGGAAACTCAACAGCGCTGGTTTTCCCTCTAATCTCTAAAGTTTAATTCAGGTAGGACAGAGACTGAATTCATTCAGTAATGTCTTTTGTGTGTCAGAGAGCAGAAAGAAAGCAAGGCAGATGGTGCACGCGTGTGTTTGTGTTGAGGAGAAAGTAAAACTTGCCAGACTGGTTTGACTCTTCTCAAACACTCCTCCTGCGCTTTTTTCTTGTCCCGTCCAATCAGAAACTCATTCACGCTCCAGGAAGTATGTCCCGTATGCCCTTTGAGTCACCTGATCACTGAAAGAAAAAAAAGCAACCTTTGCCTTGAGAATATTCTTATGCCACCTTTTGTCTGGAATCTCTAAGTGACGCTGTATGTAGAGAAAAGACATTTGACATCAAATTAGTTGCTAGTCAATTATTTTGAGAAGACAATATATTGTCTAAATCTTGGAATTCTTATACAGTGTAGGTATTTCTGATTTGTAGTGTTATTTACAAACTTTAAAATTGCATGATAAAAACAGGATATGAGTGTAATAATTGTTTCTTAGTGCCTTAAAAGATTATGGGAACACTTTACAATAAGGCATCATTTGTAAACATTAGGTGGTCACACTTTATTTTAAGGTTCAGTTCTCGCTATTAACAAACCATTAACTGTGGCTTTTGCCAAAATAGACTCCACTTCCAGAACAACAATTTACAGATAATGACCCCCTTGTCATCCATGTTCATGTCTTTCTTTCTTCAGTTGTAAAGAAATTGTTTTTTGAGAAAAACATTTCAGCATTTTTCTCCATATAATGGACTGATATGGTGCCCCAAGTTTGAACTTCCAAAATGCAGTTTGAATGCAGCTTCAAATGATCCCATTGTGGTTGTAAATGATCCCAGCCGAGGAAGAAGGGTCTTATCTAGCGAAACGATTGGTTATTTTCATTAAATTCAATTTAAATACTTTTTAATGTCAAACGCTCATCTTGTCTTACTCTCCCTGAACTCTGTGTTTTCTGACTCAAGACAAAACTCCAATCGTATTTTCTCCCTCAACTTCAAAAATCATTTCAAAATCATCCTACATCGCTGCAGAAGTACTGACACAGTCTTTGCAAAGTGGAAATGCAAAGAAGATCAAACACCCTTAACAAAAAAGGTAAAACAGCGATATAGGACGACTTTGAAGTTGAGGGAGAACATGAGATGGGAGTTTTTCGACATACACTAACTGACATGAACCGGAATACACAGAGTTCATGGAGAGCAAGACAAGACAAATGTTTGATGTTAAGAAGTATATAAATTGGGTAACACTTAGTTACATTTTACAGTTTCTTAACTAGTTGCTTATTAGCATGCATATTACTAGAATATTAGCCATTTATTAGTACTAATTAAGCACATATTAACGCCTTTTTCTACATGAACTTATTCTACATCCCTAATCCTACCCAATACCTGAACTTAACAACTAACTTACTAACTATTAATAAGCTGCAAATTAGTAATTTATTGAGGGAAAAATCGTAGTTACTAGTGAATAAGTGTACCATATTCTAAAGTGTTATCATAAATTGTGTTATTTTTATTAAAATAATAACCAATCGTTTCGCTAGATAAGACCCTTCTTCCTCGACTGGGATCATTACAACCGCGTTTGTGATCGTTTGAAGCTGCATTTAAACTGCATTTTGGAAGTTCACCATATCAGTCTATTATATGGAGAAAAATGCAGAAATGTTTTCCTCAAAAAAAAAAAAAAAAAACAATTTCTTTAAGACTGAAGAAAGAAAGACATGAACATCTTGGATGACAAGGGGGTGAGTACATTATTTGTAAATTGTTGTTCTGGAAGTGGACTTCTCCTTTAACAGTTAGTCAGGTAGTTGTTATTGGGTGGGATTAAGGATGTAGAATATGGTCGTGCAGAATAAAACGTTAATATGTACATAACAAGTTCTAATAAACAGACAATATGCTAGTAATATGCATGCTAAAAAGCAACTAGTTAACAGTGAGAATCAGACCTTAAAATAAATGTGTTAACTAACAAATGAACAATGAAGAAACTTTTATTACACTATTTTTTAATCTATGCCAGGGGTGGCGAACCTCGGTCCTGGAGAGCCTCCGCCCTGCAGTTTTGCTTCAACCCTAATCAAACACACCTGAACAAGCTAATCAAGGTCTGAAGGGTTACTAGGAAGCTATAGACAGGTGAGTTTTATTAGGGTTGGAGCTAAACTCTGCAGGGCTGCGGCTCTCCAGGACTGGAGTTCGCCACCCCTGATCTATGCTAATCTTAGTTAATAAAAGTCGTTCATTGTTTGTTCATGTTAGTTCACAGTACATTAACTAATGTTAACAAACACAACTTCGTAAATACTAAAAATTAACATTAACTAAGGTTAATAATTGCTGGAGAAGTATTGTTCATTCTTAGTTAATATTAACTAATGTAGTTAACTAATGTTAACTAATTAACCTTATGTTACCAAAATTACTTTAAATACATTAAAAAAGAATGTAATGTGTAGGTTCAAGTGTTTTATTTTTCTCAATCAAAAAGATAACTTTTTAAAGTTTCTAAAAATTATATTAACCCAAAAATCATTTTGACAAGAATATAAAACCATCACCGTTGTTTATAAAAATACATACAATCCTTTGATCTTTTTTTTTCTTCAAAACACAAAGTGAAAGTCACGTGTCTTTATTTAAACTCTCATTTACACACAGAGAGGTTTGAAATGCCAATATTTACATATAATACAGTTGATGAGAAGATAAAGATGATATTTTCCCATATTCTGTTATATGGCGGCCTGCAGTAGACTTTTGACTTTCTGTTTCTAGTACACACTCGAATACAATAACTCCACAACACTGTGTTTGCATTTCAATAAGTTTCGCATAGTAAAACCTTAAACAAGTGCAAATTACACAGCCCTCTCCAAACCAGTCAAACAAGCAACAGCTGTTTACCTGTGAAAGTAGTTTGTTTTAGATTTAGCATATAACAATTTAACTTGTTCTATGGCTTTAGTAGATGTGGAACTTAAGTGACTGATATAACCAGTGTTGGGGGTGTAACATTACAAGTAACTCAAGTTACTTAGTAATCACATTCCTTTTTTTAAGTAACTAGTAAAGTAACACATTACTTTTTAATTTACAAGAAAATATGCAAGCTACTTTTTTAAATAAGTAAGGCCGGTTACTTTGTTTTCCCATTTTATTGACTGACAGCTCTCCATGCTGAGAGAAATCGGGAATAAGTGCAGATGTGTTGTGTGCACTGTGTGAACATGATGTTACTGTAGTTCTAGACTAAATGTGAACATGCATTTACTCATCTCACTTGCACAAAACAATTCAGTATTCCTCAAAATGAATCAAAACAGTGAGATGCAAACTCAGAATATGACGTAAACCTGCAATAATGAAATTATTTCCTTCAGCCTAAGGCTTATTTGTTTCACTTTGTGTAAAAGGGCTTTTAGATTTGCCAAAAATATAACTTTTTTTTAAATTAAAAACAAACAAGCAACCAAGCCCAGGCAAGATGTGAAAAAGTGACGCAAAAGTAAAGTAACACATTACTTTCCATAAAAAGTAAGTGATTTGATTATATACTTATTAGGGAGTAATGCAATATTGTAATGCATTACTTTAAAAGTAACTTTCCCCAACACTGAATATATATATAAAAAACACTAATTTCTATGATTTTTAACTGGTTTTGCTGAATAACGGGAATGATCTCTCATTAGCACACAGGCTGTGTGAATAGCATGCAACCACTGTATACTGTTCATACAATAAATATGTTCCTTATGCATGGGATATTTGTCATACATAGACATAATTTGTCAAAATGTTCATTTTTTAGTAGGGTAAACACTGGGTAATTCATCCCACGTTGCACTGTGCTTGATTTGACCACACACTTTCAATGTAATTGCACATCTGTGATTTTTAACAACTTGTTCATTATTTGACTTCCAAAAGACATTTTTACAAATTCAGATAAAAACATAAGATGACCATTTTTGAGGTCATGTGACAACAAAGTAGCACATTACTGATGAGTATGCTTATATTCCAGTTTAAACACATTTACCTCGGCTTTCATTCCAGGTTTGTTTACACCAAGACATATTTGTCGCAAAAATCTGGTGCGATAAACAATTTAATTTGCATCTGTTCAGACTGACACAATTTTTTTGTACACATAAGTGTTTTAATTTCTATTTTGCACTGCGAATAAAGCTGGCCAACCAGTAACATTGACACTTTTGTCACATGCACAAAGTCGCTGCTGTCACATTAGCAAAAACTTTTTGTGAGCAACAGTGAGTAGCAGAGGAAGAATCCAGAAGCGGCAATCTTGTCTAAGCATTTGGTGTTGTTTCATAAACACCATAATAAATACAAAAATCTGGACTGCTGTTAGAAAACATGTCAATACTGTTTTGATTTGCTTTCTTTGCGACAAGCGAATGTCAACGGAACAGAACGGTAACGGAAAGTTGAATTTTTTTTGTGCTGGAGTAATTCAGCTTTTCTGTAAGTGCCACATACTGAGTGAAATTGTATTTCATTAATTCGTCTACCCTACTGTTCGAAACTATGAAAGCCCGTTTCCACCACTGAATAAAAAGGTAACTGTGATTATTTATCTCACAATTCTGCCTTTTTTCCTCAGAATTATGAGGTAAGTCACAATTGCGAGTTATAAACTCAAGATTGCAGGATATAAACTCGCAATTAAGAGAAATAAAGATATAAATTTGCAATACTGATTTTTTTTTTCTTGCAATTGCAAGTTTATATCGAGTTTTTTTCTTACTTCTTTTCTCGCAATTCAGATTTTTTGCTCACATTTGCAAGTGTCACAATTCTAACTTTTTTTCTCCCAATTCTTTTTCTTACTTTTTTTCTCCCAATTCTGTTTTTTTTTTTTCTTGCAATTCAGATTTTTTTCTCACAATTTCAAGTTTGTCACAATTCAAACTTTTTTCTCACAATTCTGATTTTTTTTTCTCACAATTGCAAGTTTATGTCACAATTCTAACTTTTTTTCTCCCAGTTCTGCTTTTTTCTTACTTTTTTTTCTTGCAATTCAGATTATTTTCTCACAATTGCAAGTTTGTCACAATTCTAACTTTTTCCTCCCGATTCTGAGTTTTTTCCTATTTTTTCTCCCAATTCTGTTTTTTTCTTACTTTTTTTCTCGCAATTCAGATTTTTTTCTCACAATTGCAAGTTCATATGCCACAATTCTAACTTTTTTTCTCCCAATTCTTTTTTTTTCCCAATTCTTGTTTTTTTTTTTTCCTCCCAATTCTGATTTTTATCTCGTTTTTTCACAATTGCAATTTTATATGCCACAGTTCTATTATTATTATTATTATTTTTTATATATATCTCACAATTCTGGCTTTACAAGAGATTGTGTCTTTGTAACTTGCAAAACAAAAGTCACAATTGTGAGATCAGAATAGTCAGAAGTCAGAATAGTGAGAGAAAGCATCAGAATTACCTTTTTAATTTTAATTCAGTGGTGGAAACAAGCTTCCATATTGAACAAATGAACTGCATGCCAAAATTGGAGTGAATTTTGTGCTGAATATTTGTGATGAGAAACAGGCCTTTAACTGTAAATAAATGTAAAATGAAATTAGTTCACCTAGTTCTCTCGTATAAATTTAGAAACTGTAGTTCTACTTATCCTACAACAACCAAAATTTGGATTAGAAATGTTCCTTGGCCCGAATAATAACGCCAGTAGATTTGACTACGCACCCTGATACTGAAACTGATATTGGATAATATGTCATCACCTAAAAATACTGTTACACAGATGCACAGACTGTAAGATAGTTTCTATTTTTATCATACAACATGTCACTCATAAACTTTGTTCTTGACTGAGCAGCTTGTTGGTTCAGAGTCTCGACTGCATTCTTTAACATATATACGTCTTAGTCTCAGGACAGTATGCAGTTCTTGTCCTTGTCCTTGTCCTTGTCTTTTCTACTGAGACTCTGTGTCCTTCTTCTCCTAAAGCTTCCTCTGCGGCTCTTGTCCTCGTCCTCTCTGTGTGCTTCTGCTGCTCTCTCTCCACCCGTCAGCTGCGGCGGCAGAGGAATGCGCTGGCCCAGAAAGAAGCCTTCCTCCTCGGAGTCCGAGGAAGAGGAGCAGGTGGAACAGGAGTCTTCGTGGCGGTAGCGGGTGGAGTGCAGCGTAAGGCTGCCGGTCCTGCTGCCGTCCAGGACGCTGTTGGACCGCCTGCGGTCCTCTACCCTGGAGTCCAGGGTTTCCAGACGAGGCCTGTCACTTCGTGAACCTCGGGCGCGTCTGAGCCGCTTCTCCGTGGGGTGGTGGCCACCGCTTCCTCGACGGAAACTGCGGTGGTATGAGCCATCTGAAAGAAAACATGGTTGAGTTAGATTACAACTGATGTAAAGTCATAACGCTTTACTATAACCTGGTGTGAATAGCTCACCCGAAATAAGAGTGTGTCATTTACTCAGCCTTACTGCGGTTTACTTTCGTGGGAGCGGCAGCGATGTTTGATTCATGAACAAAGTCTAATCTTTTCTGTGAATCTGCTAATCCACTTCACAAAACCAGGGTGAGTGATCATGAAACGTGCTGATCCAGTTCACTCTAGATTGTCAGCGAATAATGACCTCAACATTAAGATATATAGACCTTTTTAATCATTTTTTAAAGCTTGACAATTAGGGCTGCACGATAAATCGTATTTTAATCGTAATCAGTTTCTGCTTCTCACGACACAAGCGTAATTATCTGCAATATCTTCCCACTGGTTATTTATCCTGAAAATGTTTCATTCATTTAGCATTTGCATTGGTAACAAGCCTCTGCAAGCTTTCGTGGTCACGGTTGCCAGATGTCAAGAATTTAAATCCCCCTAACAGAGCTTTTCTCCTAAATCAAAACATTTTCTGCACAGTGTTTTATTTAATCGTCCCAACTTGGCAACCATGTGTAACCACTCTCCACTGAGATATTTCACTCATATATAAGTGTCATACAGCCTATTTTCTTTTACATGTCATTTGCACTGTTTGCTGTGACTGAATCTGCAAGCACACAGTGGCATTCTCTTAATTCGTGCTTACGTAAATGTGTAATAATTCTGAGGAAATGTACAAAAAAAAAATTGTGATTGATTAATAACCATGATTATACGTTTTGAGTAAACTAACTGTGATTAATAGTTTACCCCTATAGTGCAGCCCTAGTCCTGGTTTACTCAATATACTGAAAATCTGTGAGAATATTCCTCAAAAGTTCACCTTTTACATTCCACAGTCATACATGTTTGTAAGGTGAGTGAATGCTGACAGAATTCGCACTGTTTGGGTGAACTATACCCTGAAGCAATCATGACATGATAAACTCCTTGAATTTCTTGTTTTTGCTCCCTGGTTTCAGTCTGGCCTCATTACTATTGAATCCATGTGTCCAAAAACAGGAAACACTTAAATGTGTGACTAAAACTGCATCAGGTACAGACTTGAAACACCAACAGCTTTTTTGAAATGATGTTAGACGAAAAACGTCTTTCCTTAAACAACGTATGACTTGATCAGGGGTGGCGAACTCCGGTCCTGGAGATCCGAGTTTAGCTCCAACCCTAATAAAAACTCACCCGTCTGTAGCCTTCTAGTAACCCTTCAGACCTTGATTAGCTTGTTCAGGTGTGTTTGATTAGGGTTGAAGCAAAACTATGCAGGGCTGCGGCTCTCCAGGACCGACGTTCCCCACCCCTGGACTTGATAATCACGGTTTGATGAGACTGTACAGCTGCATTGGTTATTTTAATATTATGTTCTGTTGAATTAATCATTAGTTTTTTGTGAATTCACAAACCCTGTGCAGTTTCCTCACAAACCACCGTTTGGGAAACCCAGTCTTTAAGCATTTGCAACATAACCTCATCATCCTCCAAGGGGCGCTTGGGAGCTCAGTAGGTATTTTATTTATATTTTTTTAAGACATTTGTTGCACTTTCCATAGATAAATAGGGTAGAAAATATTACACCATTTTGTTTGGTATGAAAAATGAAATGGGTATGAATTTTTGTTCGTTTCTAACAAATGTGAAAGATGATGCTAAACCACCTATTTAAATATAATATTAAATGTAATTTATTCCTGTGATCAAAATCTGTATTTTCAGCATCATGACGCCAGTCTTCAGTGTCACATGATCCTTCAGAAATCATTTTGTAGCCCTATTTGGACGGTAATTGTTTCTCATGGCGACATAAGTGATTTTCACCATTTACAGGGGGTAGTTGGTGATTTAATTGCTGTCTGAATCCAGGATGTCTGTGTTTTTCCCTCACCACCCTCGTAAAAATCCCCGGCCGAATTACCTACTGTTTTTTGACAAATGCACCAAAGTTGTGCGGTAATTTAACTGCCGTCCAAATCCACATCTCTGAGTTTATGAGAATAAATTGATTTAAAATTCAATGTTTAGTACTTTTTTGACTACTGCCGAACACCGTACATTAACTGTTGTACTTTGCTGTAATTTGCATGCATATTTATTACTGAAATGCTAGAAAGTGTTTAAAAGAACAATACTTCATAACTGCTCCATTACAGCGAGAAGAAAAGCATGTAAACATTTAAAATGGGTTTTTACTATGGTATGCAATGCAACCAGTGTTGCCAAGTCCCAGGTTTCCTGTGGAATTGGGCTATTTTAACACTATTTCCGCGGGTTGTTTTTGATGTCCGCAGGTTGAATCAACCCCAATAACGTCATATTTAGCTCCTGAAATACGAATTTACCAGGGGAACGCTGACAAAAAAACATGTATTTTATGTATTTTTGTGGACTAGTTCTGAGAGCAATTGGGCGGGTTTTGTTGTGAAAATTATAGCGTGTCTATCTTCCTATTTTTAAACAGGAGATTTAAATAATCAAATAATAAATGGGATTACATGTTATAAAATATGCTTGGAATAATAAGAATATGTTTTACATAATAATAATAATAATAATAAGTATTTTAAAAACATTTTACACAATAAGAATACATTTGTAAATATAATTAATTTCAGTTATGTGACTGGCCATGTGAGCAGCATGTTCCCGGGTTCGTAGGATCATAGAACTGGCTTTTCCACTGTGAATAAATTGCCATCCGAATCCATGAGTTTTATCACTGAGGTGATATGTACATTTATTTTCACAAATGTCCATATGAGAAACAATTACTGTTCACCATTTTATGATTAGGTGCTCAATTATTAACAAAGATTGTTATTATCATTGTTCAAAACATTTTTTTAAAAACAAAAAAAGAAAAAAAAGCTGGTAACACTTTAGTTCAGGGACTAATTCTCACTATTAACTAGTTGCTTATTAGCATGCCTATTACTAGCATATTGATTGTGTATTAGTAATTATAAACACATTTTAAAGGAGAAGTTCACTAAAATAGTACTGGAATTAAAAACAATGGCAAAAATGGAAAAGGGTCAAAAGTTTGGAATCATTAAAATTTTGGGAACACATATTCACTATTTGAGTTTTCCCTCAATACATTCCTAATTACTTCTTATCAGAGGTGGGACCAAGTCATTGTTTTGCAAGTCACAAGTAAGTCTTGAGTTTTTGCATTTAAGTCTCGAGTCAAGACAGACAAGTCCAAGTCGAGTTGCAAGTCCTCCGCTTTAAGCGTCAAGTCGTAAACAAGTCATTAGTGCTGTTTGCCCAAATTAGTGACTCTGTATTAAATACTACAGTGAATTTAAAATCAATAATAATCTATAGTAAGTACAATTATAAAGTTATAATAATTAGTGGTGTTTCATTGAGGAATGAATCATTATTTGTGAAGAAATATAGGCCTAATGAATGATTAATTTAATTCCCCTGTTTCATTTGTTAATGATTCAGTGATTTTAATGAGTGAACTGAGTCAATTATTTAACTTGCTAATATGTAGTACAGACGCTCATTTATCGCCACCTACTGACGTAACATTAGGTCTACAGAAAAACACAAAGCTTTATTGACATGATTGACGGGTATTATTTATAATATTTACAAAATATTTATAGTTGTTTAAGTCCTAAATTGATACGTTGATACAGAATGTTAATTACTGAGCAAAGAGATACATGAAATGAAGCGGAAAAGTAAATATATAAGAATAGTTATAATCAGTGGGGTGTAGTGGAGGGTATACGCAAGTACAGTATACGGCATATACACTTCTTTATCAGACGGCTTTGCGTAGAACTATACCCACTTGAAACCCCTCTGATACACATCATTCAGTAGTGTCCTGCATCAGCCAAAATCATGACAGTCCACCACATCCAGTCATGGTAAATAACTGCAAATATTCACTAAAAACACCCAGTAAAGACAGTGATGATGTGGCCAGAACCATACATTATAGCGAAAAAAATACCTTACAAATAAAAAGAAGCAGGTTTTTACGATCAGAAATTTCTGAAACTGGTGAACCGCTGTAAAGAGTCAGGGAATAAATGCAGCATATACCCACTTCAGGCACCGCTGGTTATAATATATAGACATCTGAGCCGCTGAAGATGCAGTAGATTACTTTTGTTTGTGAAGGGAATGCGCCTCCCGATCTACATAAATGCATCTATGTTCACACAAATCATTTGTGATTTTTTTTTTATGAATTTCTGCATTCTCCTTTCCTAATAATGTGCTAGTTAGCAAGTTTCGCAGCTAAATGCGGCTAAAGTAAACAGGCTGGTCATTCCACAGAGAGAAGGAGAGGGGCGGGGCGAGCAGAGCTCATTTGCATTTAAAGGAACAACCCCACAGAATGGGATGATTTTTGCAGAGCTGATTTTGACAAGGTAAAACGGGTGTTGTTTTACACAACTATTGAGAATTTTTAACCAAAGTATATTATAGACTTTTCATTAAGACCCTAAAGAATCATATCAACTTGTGGAAAATGGGCATCTGATGACCCGTTTAATGTCTTTAATGTTTAATGTCAAAACTGCTACAACAACTACCTTACTATAAATAAGCAGTAATTAGGAATGTATTGAGGGAAAACTCTGTTAATTGTGAATACGTGTTCCCTCACGTGTCACCAAAAAAACTTAATGATTCCAAACTTTTGACCCTTTTAAATTGCTGAAAAGCTGTTAAATAGCCTATAATAGTAGCGTATTGTTTTAATGGGTGTTATGATCTTACCCAGCAGGTCCATTTGAGATGGTACTTCAGTGCAAAAGCGCAACCTGCGTCCCAAACTTCCTTCAACTTCCTCTCCATCTTCCTCCTGCTCATCATCCTCACCCTCTTTTCTCTCCGGCTCCACCCGTTCCTCTTCCTCCCAGTCTTCCTCTTCCACTGAATAACTACAGCTGATTGGCTCTCTGAAGCTGACCCTGGCGGTGCTGCTGCGGACCGGTGCGACAGGGACGTCTTCGGCTTCGGTGACAGCGGCCGGGGAGTCCGAAAGGTTCGGCAAATCAGACGGATCGAAGAAAACAGGGGGCGGAGGAGGCGGAAAGGACTCAGAGTCATTTAGATCAACAAATGCTTCTGAAGACTCGAGTTGAGACGAAATTCCTATGACAGAGGAAGCAAAGTAAGAATACAGCTTCAGGCAGCTATTGAATCTGACTCTATAAAATCAAGCATACCTGTACAACCGCTTTCAATGATGTTCCCACAGTCCTTTGCAGTCGAAGTGCCTCTAGACGTGCAGCTTGGCGGGAAAGGACCAAATTCAGCGTATCCATTCAGCTCCACTGTAAACTCCAGACTGTCCGGCCGGTGATTCCCTAGTTGTTCACTAACTAATGTTTCCTTGTCATTGGCTATTGGACTGAGCGGAGAGGACAGATGTGAGTGTTGTGTGTGTGTTTGTCCATACGGTGGAGGTTGGCCATTCGGTATAGGATGGAAAGAAGTGTGAACACCTGCAAAACCAACAAGCAGACGATTAGAGATTCCACTGAATACAAACAGTGTCAATTACATGCATCATGGAGGTGAATTTCACTAAGAAATGCCTGGATTTTCAGCATCATTACTCCAGTCTTCAGCATCACATGATCCTTCAGAAATCATTTTAATATGCTGATTTGCTGCTCAAGAAACATTTCTTCTTTTTAATTTTTTTGTGACCTTTTTTCCTTTTTTTTTTGATAAATGGTTCAAATGAACAGTGTTTATTTGAAAAAGAAATCTTTGTAACATTATAAATGCCTTTACTGTCACTTTTAATTCATTTAATCCATCCAAGCTAAAAAAAAGTATTTATTAATAAAAAATAAAATAAATAAAGGAAATCAAATCCATTTTAAGACCTAAACACTGATCATCTTGTCCAGAATCTTTTTTTAAATGATGTATGTATACATACAAATACATATTTTATATTACAGTTAACATAAATAAAGGTAAATAAAAAATAACACTTATGTATTTTTACAAATCTCCTTTCTAATTTGAATAATATTTACTTCTTTTTTATTAAAAATGAGAATATTGTGAGACAACATGGTTTTCCTTCAGAAATCATTCTAATATGCTGATTTGGTGATAAATTATAAAAATTAATACTTTTACTTAGCAAGGATGCTTTAAATTGATCAAAAGTGAAGATGAAGACTGGAGCAATGATGCTAAAAACTCAGCTTTGATCACAGAAATAAATTATATTTTAAAAATGTATTCAAATAGAAAACAGTTATTTTAAATAGTAAAAATATTTCACAATTTTACTGTTTTTACTTTACTTTGGATTGAATAAATGCAGGCTTGGTAAGCAGACATTACAAATCTTATATTTATATGTATATATATATTTTTTTGACTTGGGATAAAATAACGTTTGGTAGTTTTTGTGAGATGTAACTAGTTTTTTTGGTTCTTGTGCTTTAATGAGAAAAATAAATAATAATGTGTACCTTTGCTCTCCAGTGTAAAATGTCCCCCATTGGCTGTTGTTGTACTAGCTGCTCTGACTGCATTCTTGCAGGTGGCGACAGTGATGCTGGTTCCCCCCTGTGGCCGTGGCGTTGAAGTACGCTGCTGGTTTTGAATGGTCTTGTGTGACACTGATTTGCTCTGCAGGGCAGAATCGCAGGAGTCGGAGTTGTCTGGGTCTTCCCCCGAGCGAGCAGGAGCGGGAGCAGAAGATGAGTCCGCCGCGAGGCAGGAAGGGTCTGCCCAGCAGAGGGAGCCGACAGCAGGCGCAGCAGAAACACTCTTCGGACGCGTGCCAGTGCTGGCCCTCGTACGTCATCTGACCCTGGTCTATACCTACAGACGGTGAGGAAAGCAAACGTCACAGTCAAACCCTTCAATCGAGTAACATCTCAATCAGGAACCACAGCATTTTTCTGTAATTACTGAGCTTTTAACTGCCGTAATTGAAAGGAATGTTGTGGTTAAATGCAAGGTAAGCTTCTGCATCTGTAGCAACGCTGTCATTTACACAGAAAGAACTAAAACAAGTGATTCAGTTTGTAAAAACAACCAAGAAATGTGTTTATGGTAACACTTAGAAAGGCCAAGCAGGCAAGTGGGCGGCACAACAAATGAATGTTTTATATATGCAACTAGTGCATGCTTTTGAAAGTATAACACTGAGCAGGAATTGTATGCACACCCTAAAAAAGAAGAGCCAATAAGTTCCCAGGTGCATAGAACAAAAAGAAATTGTCTGCACACTGGAAATATGAAATATTAAAAAATATACAATAACAAAATGCATATAACAAATACATATAACAAAAATATTAATCTTTTATTTTTCATATGCACAAGTGAAAAAGTGACAAAAGAGCAAGATGTATTTAAACACTGGTCTGTTTTAAGACACCTTGCACTTTTGTCACTTTTTCAGTTGTGCATATGAAAAATAAAATGTATATTTTTACAGTTTTTACAGTATTGTTTACAGTTTGCGAACAACGGCTACCTAGTATATTTACACTACCATTCAAAAGTTTGAATACATTTTTTATTTAATCATCTTAAAAGTCTTATACTCATCAAGGCTGGATTAGTTTGATTAAAAATACAGTAAAACCATGAAATATTATTACAATTTAAAACAAATCCGATTTCTATTTTAATATATTGTAAAATGTAATTTATTTCTGTGATTCAAGGCTGAATTTTTAGCATCATTACTCCAGTGTCACATGACTCTTCAGAAATCATTCTAATATGATGATTTATTATTAAATTAACATATTAGAACATTTATTATTATTATCAGTGTTAAAAACGGTTTATATTTTGTGGACACTTTGATATATATTTGTTTCAGGATTCTTTGAATAGAAAGTTCAAAAGAACAGAATATTTTTGAAATAGAAATCTTTACTGTCTTTACTGCAACTTCTGACAAATTCATAACATCCTTCATGAAAAAATTTATATATATTATATATATATATATATATATATATATATATATACACACACACTGTTCCCAAACTTTTAAATGATAGTAGCTGGTGGCATTATCATGTATGCAGATTATCTCAAAAAGTAGCTTAGATTTCATGATAATACTCAGTTTGCCACTAAATTCTCAATATTTCAATGCAAAAAGTTGCATCATAGTAGTATTTGCCTTTAATTTAAACGGTTTTTAGAAAACAATTATTTATAGTGATGAGATTATGATAATGAAAAGAGGGAGATAAAAAATCCTTAATGCAAAATAAACAAATAAATAAAATGTTTTCTTTTTTTCCTTCATGTAATTTTTCAGATTATATGTTTTTGTTCAGCCTCAAAATTGTTGCTATATGGCTGGGTGATATGGCCAAAAAATTATCATCAATATTGATAATTATCACAATAAATGTCAATTTTTTTATTTCTTTTGAGTTAAAGGCTGGTTTTTGCTCCAAAGTCAAAGTTGTAGAAACCAGATGCTTAACTGTGGTTTTAAACGGCTCTTTATGGTCAGAATTTACATGACAAACACTCACGTTTCTTCATTCTTTAAATGTTTCCTTAACAAAATAAATATCTTAATAGAAAAAAATAATTTTTTCTATTAAATAATTTCTGGAAGTTCTAATGAGTGATATTGTTTCAAATCAAGAAACAGGCTTGTGTTGCCTGATAATATAAATAATAATAATAATTTTATTTTTATTAATGATAATAATAATAATAATAATAATAATAATATTATATATATATACATAACATTTGATGCTACCTAGATTTACGATGCAGATGTAAACGTATGTTCATTATAAAAATCAGTAACATCCATAAAAATTGTAGAAACCTCATTTTAGTATGGTGAAATTACTGTGACTGTTTTATTTTTATTTATTTATTTATTTATTTTTTTTTACCAACTAACCATTGGTCTTCAGTAGCATATATTTAGATCATGATAACCACAGTTAAAACCACAAATGTAGCACCTCAGTACCATGGTAATCATGTGGTTTCTAGGTATTTGCATGAAGAACAGCAGACTAAATTTATTTGGTATAAATGCACAAATGCTATAGCTTAATCACAAAAAATACTGTAATTATATTCCATTACTCCTTTAATACATTTAATACGTTTACAATAATAATATCATATGAATACCTGCCTAACAGTTACATTATGACACAATACTGCGGTGCAGTTAGTGTTTTTACAGTAAATCTATAGTAAATGATGGCAATATTGACTCTATTGTTGCGCACAGTGTTTCTCCTGTTTCATCTGGCTGTAAACCAAGTCATTTGTGTTCTACACTGAATTAAAGCACTTCACACTGGATCTCACAGCGCTGTTTAGTGCTTGCGTGAGAAACTCATCCGCGAGTAAACACGTGAACTTGACGCACCACACGAACAACACGTATTGTTCTGTGTGGTGTGTTTACAATGAGTAGCGCTCTTTTTTATTCTGTTTTTGGCGCATAAACATTATATCGAAATTTTGAACTCTAACTACAGATTCTTTTACATTTTTTTAAAACTCTCTCATTGTGTGTCATGTAATCTGCGGTTGGATCATAGTGCTGGTGTGCAGTGTTTGTCTGTCTGCTCTCACCGATGTGTTCTCCGCAGGTGTCACAGTATTCGGCGTACAGTGACTCGTAGCAGTGGCAGCAGTACGGCCGACTCTCTCTCATGATGTACCGCTGGCCGCCCAGCGCCGTCTCACACTCGAAACAGCAGAAATGCTTCATGTGCCAGTGCCGGCCCTCGGCCTCCGTACACTCGTCCGCAAAGATGATCTGATCAACCGCAGAAAGACAAGATACTGCGTAAGTCACATGCACAGCAACAGTACGGGTTTGAACTTAGTCAATAAATCACGTAGGGCCGGATTAAACTCTTAGTGAAACTCTGTTAGTTATGGGATAAACAGTATAATATGGGATTGTATAGTACTGTTATTATAGAAGGGTTATTATAGTAAACTAAAATCAAATACAGTAAAAAATATTTGTTACATTGAAATAAAATAAAATAAAAACAAACATTTTTTCTAGCTAGCTTCTCATTTATATTTTGGTTATGTTGAAGTACTAAAATAAAGTAAAACTAATGAAATTAAAGTGAAAAAGAAAATATAAAAATAAAATCTAATTCAAAATACTAACAAGAACTATATACAAAAATAACACTGTACTGTAATATAGTTTCATTAATTACATTTTATAAATAATAAAATACAAATAGTATTTCAAATATTACTATTATTAATTATTATTATGATTATATATATATATATATATATATATATATATATATATATATATATATATAATCATTATTATTATTATTATTATTATTATTATTATTATGTACTCCAGTCTTTATTTTACAGTATTATTACTATTATATTATTAGTACTGATAATAATAATAATAATTAATAATAATAATAGTAATAATGTTATTATCATTATTATGTACTTATCAAATTCTATGGGTTTAGTAAATTAATAAATAATTTAATAAATTATTTGAAAATATGTATTATTATTATTATTATTATTATTATTATTATTATGTACTCCAGTCGTTATTTTACAGTACAATAGTATTATTAATATTATATTATTAGTACTACATATCTTTACTGATTATATTGATAATAATAATAATAATAATAATAATAATAATACATATTATTATCATTTATGTACTAATCAAATTCTATGGGTTTAATTAATTAATAAATTATTTAATAATTTATTAGAAAATATATTTATTATTATTATTACTATTATTATTATTATTATGTACTCCAGTCTTACAGTGTATATCTATTTAATTATAATAATAATAACAACAACAACATTTCTTCTTCTTCTTCTTCTTCACTCCAGTCTGTATTTCACAGTGTATATCTATTTAATTAATAATAATAATAATAATAACAACAACAACAACAACAACAACAACAACAACAACAACAACAACAACAACAACATTTCTTCTTCTTCTTCTTATGAACTCCAGCATTTATTTTACAGTGTATATCTTTATACTATTAATAATAGTAATAATAATAATAATAATAAATAACATTTTATTATTTTTATTATTATTAATTTAGTTATTATTAGTATTATTATAGTATTTCTTTACCGAGCACATAAATTAGAAGAGTATAAATTAGAATAATGTTCTCTGCATGAGCACCGAGGCTCTGGCACATGTGTGATAACCACTACACCACACATCCAGCAAACTCAGACATTTAAGTACCAACAAATGGATATAAATAGGAACTTGTTGAAAACTGGGGGGATAGAAATGAAGTCCAGCGGTCACCTCGTCACAGGCCTGGCAGCGGGGTTTGATGCGCTCTGCGTGGTGCCGGCCGCAGTAGATGTGTCCGTCCTGATAGAAGTAAATGAGATCCACCAGCAGCTCGTTACAGGAAGCGCACTGGAAGCACTGAGGATGCCAGCAGGAGCCGTGACCCGCTCGTGACGCAAACACCGCTATGTCCCCGCCGCAGATCTGCCTTCCACACTGATCAACACACAGAGAGGAAGACAGCGGGGTGAGAAGAGACATTTCGAAAGTTTCCAAACTCATAATTACATGTTGGAAACTCAGCATTTTCTGAAATCGCTGGTCGCTCCCACATGACCGCTGGGATCACACAGAAATAAAGCAAAACAGCAGGAACAGTTAAACATCCAATGAAATCTGCTGATCGGTGCAGTTTTATTCATTTATTTACATTTTACTGGTATAGTAATATAACAAAAAGCTGCTCTATATAGTTTAACATATGAAAGCAAAGAATTGTAATATTAGTATTGTTATTTTATTGTTGTACTGTACAATAAAATTATTAAATACTATTTTTTTTACAGTACAATAGTATTTCTATAAGATTGTTTTCATTTGTATAACTTCAAATTTACATAATAATAATAATAATATGGAAATTAAATAAAGAAATATTACTTTAGTAATAATACTATTGTTCTGTAAAATTAAAGAAACAAGTATTTAATATTTTTATTTTACAGTACAAATATTACAGTACATATTAATATCACTATAGTATAATTATTGATACAGTATTAATAATACATGTATTATTCTTCTTATTAATAAAAATATATAAATTAAGTAAACAAACAAATGTTACTATAGTAATAATACTATTGTCCTGTAAAATAAAAGAAACAAGTATTTACTTTTTTATTTTATAGTACAAATGATAATAATGTATAAATAATATATTATTATTATTTTGAAAACGTATAACAAAAAAATTCAATTATAGTACAATTATTGATATAATACTAATAAGAAGTTATTATTATATTATTATTATTAAATACTCAATTCTTTTTTACAGTAATAAAGTATTTCTTTTTAGATATAATAATAATAATAATAATAATAATAATAATCAAATAATAAAACTATTACTATAGTATCTCATTATTTTTCCTTTTATTTTTATAATTATAATTAGTAAAAATTAAATATAATTTATTATTATTATTAAATACACCATTCTTTTTTACAGTACAAAAGTATTTATTTTATTTTTAAATATAATAATAATAATAATAATAATAATAATAATAAGAAGAAGAAGAAGAAGAAGAAGAAGAAGAAGAAGAAGAAGAAGAAGAAGAAGAAGAAGAAGAAGAAGAATATTAAGATAATAAAATTATTACTAAGGTAATGTGTCTTTATTTAATTTTATTTTTATAATTTAGTAAAAATAAATTATTATTATTACTATTATTAATAACAGTAAAGTGCAGGATGAGTCAAATATGTTTTGTACTTTTTTTTATAGCAGGCTAAAAAATAGTTTAGTTTATCTTGATTATATCACTAATAAAAGTAATTATTCATTTTTTAAAAAAATTATATATATATATACATATATATATATAAAGCCATTTAAGCTTGTCTTACAGTGATTTTACCACATATAAAGGGGTAAATCTGGTTTACATCATGTCTAGCAGTGTTTTACAGCACTGCCCTGTTGTTTAGCAGAGCGAAGCCTCTGTAATAAACAGCTATCATAAAGCCAAAATTAAAAACTATTTAAGGAGAAATATGAAAGAAAGATGACAGACTAATTCTGTTCCTTCTGTGTTTGATGAGATAAAAAGACTGAGTGTTCACACAAATCAACACAACATGACACAAACTGCCTCTCCTCAACACAGTCACACCCTCCTGGCAGCTACTCATCAGCTGGAGTGCATTATGGGTGTTGAAATGTGGCAAAACCCTTGAAGTATCTCAGCGGTTGTATGGAAAATATGCACTTTTATCTAGCACATATGATATCGGTGTTGGCTCTGCTCAGACTGGAGTCTGAATTGATCACAGCACATCAAAAAGTTTCCTGAAGCCACATGCCAGACGAGAGCCTCTTCAGCTCAAGTATTTCAATGCACGCGCCATACTTCAGCTGAAGGGTTACTCGGATAAGTATACACTGTTTTTCCTGGGCAGTGAAGCAGTGAGTTGTCAATTGAAGGTGACGTTAGAGCTGAGGAGATGCATCACGGCTGATGTGATCATGTCTCTGTATCTCTACCTGTTGACAGATGGCTCCGGTCATGGTGACTGGAAAAAGTCGCACAATGCCACGGCCCAGATTCTCTCTCTTCCTCTGCTGGCTGAATAACCTCAGTTCTTTCTTCTCTTCTTCATCCAGAGAGTTACAGTACTGAGGCTGGGCACACAAACACATTAACGATACTGTTACAACTCACACAAGACCAACACACACTAACAACAACATGACATCATCGTCATTAACAGTGTTGGGAAGGTTACTGGGGAAATGTAATAGGTTGCAGATTACAAAAGTGTAATAAATAGTGTAACTATTTCAATTACTTTATTATGTAATTAATTACATTTGATTACATTTCTAAATTTACTTTTCCATTCAGTCATTTAGCAAACGCTTTGATCCAAAGTGACTTCAATTTGAAGCAAATCAAACCAACTTTCAAATCCTTCATCTTTTTAATTAAATTATAAATCATTTAAATTTAAAGCACAGTCACCACGAAATCAGACTTTAGCACCTCTTTTTACTTTGAGATCATTAAATACAGATTTAAAATCATAAGAAATAGTAAATAGTAATACAAGATTTATGAAAATGTTAACAATTACAAAGGGGGTGACATCTGAATAAGTAACTAATTTAAATACACTTTTTGGAATTAAATTATGTTACATGTAACTAGTTACTCCCTGACACTCATTAAAGGAGCAGTTCACTTCCAGAACAAAAATGTACATATAATGTACTCACCCCCTTGTCATCCAAGATGTTCATGTTTTTTTTACTTCAGTCGTAAAGACATTATGTTTTTTGAGGAAAACATTTAAGCGTTTTTTTCCATATAATGGACTGATATGGTGCCCCAAAAGTTATGACCATGAATGTGTTAGGGAGAAACAGTAAGTAGATTTTTGAATTATTTATTGATAAACTAATGTTTTCTAAGTCAGTGTTGCAAGGATGAAGTTGCCGATCCTGACTCGTGCCTTTAGAGAGAAATGCATCTTTACAGATTACATAATGAAAGAGTTGTCGATCATTTTATTTCATTAAGTAATAATTTTAAGCTTTCTATAGATATATGTATCATGTCTGTGAGGTATGTATTCGCTGAGTTTCAGTTCATTTTTGTGAAGCGCTCCTGTTGAGATGACAGAAAGCACATCATGTTTGTTTTCTTTATTTTATAAAAGCACCGTTTGAAACATTTTGTTGATATTATGAGTGCACAAATAAAAGTAGACCCTTTACAATTTCGAATGATGTATTACTCTTACCTTTATGAGCAAAAATGACAGAATATTTTAAATTGTTTCCACTGAATGTTTTCACATGGCGCCTCCATGTCCTGCAAAGCGGCTTTAGCTTCCACTCTCCGCACAAATGATTGGATATGCGCCTAATAGCACACATTTATCTAGGTTTAATGTTTAAACTAACATTGTTTTATACTTCAACTGTTTTATACCTATTTTATTTTTATATCTGTTTTATATCTATTTAGATTTTATTTTAGGCAAGTTGTGATGATTACAGAAGGCAAAATTGATCTGCTGGCCCTAAAATCACTAGAAAGATATACAAGAAATGATATTTTGCATAATGAAAATGAAGCCTAATTTTATGTTCATCAAGATTGTTGTTTTTCTTCTACATATTTTTTATTTTTTTTTGTAATTCACATCATTGTTGATGATTGTCATCACTGTGTTACAGTAAAAATATGGTAGAATAACGATTTATTAAATTCACTTCAGCATTAAGGAAGTACCACAAATATTACCATAATATACCCTTTTTTTCTTCTGCTCATCAAGGCTGCATTTATTTGATCGAAAATACAGTAAAAACTGTAATATTGTGACGTATTATTGCAATTTAAAATAACTGCTCTCCATGTAAATCTATTGTAAAATGTAATTTATTCCAGTAAATTTTCAGCATCATTACTCCAGTCTTCAGTGTCACATGATCCTTCAGAAATCATTCTAATATGCTGATTTGCTGGTTGATGTTGTGGAAACTAGGCCTGTCGCAATAATCAATATATCAACTTATCGCACAATATATGTACATGACCTCAGTCATTTTTGGTGATGCAATATATTGACATTACATTTACATAAAAAAATAATTTCACCATGTTTTTGGCATACCATTTGCGCCTGTGTCTTTTGCAGCTTCTCCTACATAACAGTGTAATCATGAGGTGGTAGTTCAAATTTTAAAAAATTGCTTCTAAAAGTTTCATCTGCAGATATGGCCTTGTTTAGGGATCTGTGCCTTTGTGCATACAGACATCTGACTGCTAAGTAGGGATTGTGTTTTGCAGCAATTGTGTTCACCCTTAATTTACAGAGAAAAGAAGGTCAGGAAAAAAAAATCTGCAGATGGAGAAAAAAAAAATAATCTCCATACAAGTTCTTTGTGCATTTTTCTTTTTTCTACTTGTTCCTTTGCACTTTTTGTTCGATAAAAAAAGTTTTTTAAGGTATCTAATATTTTGATACTTAATTTGCCTGATCTAAATATTCTTAAGAATTAAACGTTTGTTGTCATTTGAAAATGTGTAGGCTTTCTTGCATTATTATGCTGTTATATTATGATTATATGTGATGCAATCTAGGAAAACCCAACACATGGTGAAATTTTAGGTTTTAGGGGGTTTTTTTTAGGTTTTAATACTATATGAAAGCTGAGTTCAAGCCCTTTCCAAAACTGTTTTTATTTATACAGGTTTCTATGTAAGTACTGGTTCTTCTGAATGGGCTGAGTTTGAGATTTAGCACATTTGACGTGAAAGTACTTGATGAACATATATGTGTGAAGAGCATTCACTTAGCACCGTTATCTCATTTTTGAACAAGATGACTTTTGCATTGGAACTCTTCACATGTTTACACAGTTTAAATTTTAAATTCAAATTTCTGTTATATTTAGATGAAGCTGGATTTAAAAAATGTAAAAATAACTGATTCACATTATCCAGAGATGAGTCTGAGGATGTTTTACCTCGCTGTCATGGGCCGGCAGCTGGTGTAAAAGCTGTTTAATACGGTATCGTTCTCCTGGACTGTTGACGTATGGAACTTTGTCCTCTGGAATACAGCTGAAGTACTGATATACCTGAACAAACAAGAACACACATATTAACTTGTTACCCCCCTTTTTGAACATAAATGTGAAAATCTGAACTTAAATGGTTGTAATTCATTAACAGTTCAAAGGATTAGTTCACTTCCACAATAAAAAATTCCCTATAATTTACTCCCATGTCTTCCAAAATGTGCATGTCTTTCTTTCTTAAGTCAAAAAGAAATGAAGCTTTTTGAGAAAAACATTTTTCTCCATATAGTGGACTTCAATGGGAATCAACCATTTGAAGGTCTAAATTGTAGTTTCAACAAAGCTTCAAAAGCCTCTAAACGATCCCAGCTGAGGAATAAGGGTCTTATCTAGCAAAACAATCTGTCATTTTCTTAAAAAAAAATAGTAAATATACTTTTTTCTCCTCCAACTTCAAAATCACCAACATTGTTCTTCTACCTTTTTTGTAAAGGGTGTTTGACGTTCTCGTTCTTTGCACATTCACTTTGTAAACGCTTGGTCTGGAACTTCCACCAATATGTGAGGTTGAGTTTTTGCAAGATGAGCATTTGTGGTTAACAAGTATATACATTTTTTTTTTTTTTTAGAAAATAACCCTTTGTTTCACTAGATAATTCACCAATTCCATGGCTGGAATCATGTAGAGCCCTTTGAAGCTGCACTGAAACTGAATTTTTAACCTTCAATCCACTGAGCACCATTGAAGTCTACCACATGGAGAAAACTCCTGCAATGTTTTCCTCATAAACCTTAATTTCTTTTCGACTGAAGAAAGAAAGACATGAACATCTTGGAAGACACAGGGGTGAGCAAATTATCGGAAAATGTTTTATTCTGAAAGTGAACTAATCCTTTAAGGTACAGTGAGCCCTAAGGTATTCTAAGGTTTGTCTCTTTTCAAAGAGAATCAGCTGATTATTGCTTTTCCAAAAAAAAAAAAAAAAAAAAAAAAAAAAAAAAAACTGCAAAGGGCTTTTTAGAGTTTATGTTTACTGTAAAGTAAACGTACTGTACTAACTTTTTTTATTTTATATAATAAAATTAGTTTACAAAATATTCTGTAATCTAAGTGACAATATTACGTCTATCACAAAATAAGCACTGAGTAAAGAACCTTGAGACTCAGACTTTTCCAATTATGTTTTCTGTCAAGATTAAAAAAAGTACTGTATTTAATATGACACTTGACACTGCCCACTAGGGGGAGAAAACAAAGATTCACATATAATGTACTCACCCCCTTGTCATCCAAGATGTTCATGTCTTTCTTTCTTCAGTCGTAAAGAAATTTTGTTTTTTGAGGAAAACATTTCAGCATTTTTCTCCATATAATGGACTGATATGGTGCCCCGATTTTGAACTTCCAAAATACAGTTTAAATGCGGCTTCAAACGATCCCAAATGCGGTTGTAAACCATCCCAGCCAAGGAAGAAGGGTCTTATCTAGCGAAACGATCGATTATTTTCATTAAAAAAATAATACAATTTAAATACTTTTTATTCTCAAACGCTCATCTTGTCTTTCTCTCCCTGAACTCTGTGTATTCTGACTCAAGACAGTTAGGGTATGTCGAAAAACTCCCATCATATTTTCTCACTCAACTTCAAAAATAATTTCAAAATCATCCTACATCGCTGCAGATGTTCCTGCACAGTCTTTGCAAAGTGAAAATGCAAAGAAGATCAAACACCCTTAACAAAAAAGGTAAAACAGCGATATAGGATGATTTTGAAGTTGAGGGAGAACATGAGATGGGAGTTTTTCGATATACCCTAATTGTCATGAACCGAAAAACAGTCCAGACAGAGCAAGACAAGATGAGCATTTGACATTAAAAAGTATATAAATTGTATTATTTTTATGAAAATAATCAATCGTTTAGCTAGATAAGACCCTTCTTCCTCGGCTGGGATCATTTACAACCGCATTTGTGATCGTTTGAAGCCGCATTTAAACTGCATTTTGGAAGTTCAAAGTCGGAGCACCATATCAGTCCATTATATGGAGAAAAATGCAGAAATGTTTTCCTCAAAAAACATAATTTCTTTACGACTGAAGAAAGAAAGACATGAACATCTTGGATGACAAGGGGGTGAGTACATTATATGTGAATCCTTGTTTTGGAAGTGGACTTCTTTAACACTTTACTGAGGGTGATCTACTTTAAATTGTAGCTGTAATTCCCACCCCTATCCAGTTGGAGGCAAGTGCGCTCCAGTGTAGCAGCAGAGCACTGGATCCAGAACAAAAACGGAACTGTCACGAATGTTTTCCTATGCGTTTGATTACGCACAGGCGAGTAAACAGAGGCTACAACAATGTATCACGCTACATTAAAGAGCGCCAAAACGGTATTTATTGCTTGAATGTCCTAAAGAAACTGACAGAATTTGAAATCTGAGACTTTGTTTGATATCAAAAGTCTAAGCCTAGCCTATTGTTATTTATTGGAAGGAAGACGCACTACGTCCATTCATCAACTGAAAACAGCATAGACCAAGAGATCGATTGTGATTCAGGAATCAACATTGGTTCATTAAAATGAGAATCTATTAATCTTTTATTTGTTTTTGTTTTTTTACCCAGCCCTAGCGTATTTTTTAAACACTGTGCTGTCGTCCTGTAGGTTCATGTGAACAAAAATAAAAGCAAATAAATGTGTTATTCTAATTAAAATCTGAAAATTAAAAGGACGAGTAATAATAGATCATGACAGAATTTTTACGGCCCTGTCCGTCAAAATAACGGACAATGTTGTAGTCCAGCGCAGCCTCTGGTATAGATTCTCGTGAGTGCTGCCTGCTCACCTGTTCAGGCTTGATCCCGGGTGGCACCCAGGCGTATTCTTCTGAGGCGCAGCCCGAGTCGTCGTCGGATATGGAGTGCCTCTGGAAGTCTGACACCAGTTTCATCATCATTCTCTCCAGCTGTCCGGGCACAGAACGCACCACATGCTCCTCGCGCACACACTTACAGTGCACACAGATCTTCCTGTGGAAACAGGTCAGAAGAGCGGCGCTGAGTGAACACAGCCAAAACACCTCAAACTGAAACTAAACCAAACTCTGAACAACTTAGGATCTGTGATTAATACAATGTTGTGAAACTCTCTGTTTCACAACATTGTATTAATCACAGATCCTCAATCAGTCAAACAAAATGATATGTTCACTGTTAAAGGGAAGCAGCTACAAAAAAAAAGACTTTATGAACATGAGAAAGAGGGAGACGCCACTGCCCATGGTACATTTGTGCAACTTCAGCCTTTTCGGAAAAGGACAGTTCACCCAAAATAAAAACTCTGTCATCTACTCGCCACCGTGAAACAATATTGTTGAAACCTTTTTCATGAAGCACAATAGGATATATCTAGACTCCTCATTTCCACAGTCAAAGTAAATGCAGACCATTCATGACTTGTGTGCTATATTAAAGGTTTAGTTCATCCAAAACCGACACGGAAGAGAAGCAATTGTTAAATGAAGTCATTATTTTTGTTTTCTTCATGCACAGAAAGTATTCTCATAGCTTCGTGACATTATGGTTAAACCCAGACTAATTTATCAAGGTCCTTACTACTTTTCTGGGCCTTGAATGTGGTAGCCGCATAGCAGTCTATGCATGGTCAGAAAGCTCTCAGATTTATTAAAAAACAAAGTGATCAAACAAAAGTCTTAGGAGTTTGAAACGCCATGAGGGTGAGTAATTACCCCAAATAAAAATTGCCATTTTTATTTGTCAGAGGCTTCTTGCGCAATGTGAAAATAGCTGCTTTTTTGCACTGTGTAAATCGTGGCAAATACTATTTGCACATCAGTATATTATAGTACATTGTAAAATAGTATGCAACAGCACATTCAGTGTATCTGATTATATTAAAATAATAAATGTACATACAGTGGGTACGGAAAGTATTCAGACCCCCTTAAATTTTTCACTCTTTGTTATATTGCAGCCATTTGCTAAAATCATTTAAGTTCTTTTTTTTTTCCTCATTAATGTACACACAGCACCCCATATTGACAGAAAAACACAGAATTGTTGACATTTTTGCAGATTTATTAAAAAAGAAAAACTGAAATATCACATGGTCCTAAGTATTCAGACCCTTTGCTCAGTATTTAGTAGAAGCACCCTTTTGATCTAATACAGACATGAGTCTTTTTGGGAAAGATGCAACAAGTTTTTCACACCTGGATTTGGGGATCCTCTGCCATTCCTCCTTGCAGATCCTCTCCAGTTCTGTCAGGTTGGATGGTAAATGTTGGTGGACAGCCATTTTTAGGTCTCTCCAGAGATGCTCAATTGGGTTTAAGTCAGGGCTCTGGCTGGGCCATTCAAGAACAGTCACGGAGTTGTTGTGAAGCCACTCCTTCGTTATTTTAGCTGTGAGCTTAAGGTCATTGTCTTGTTGGAAGGTAAACCTTCGGCCCAGTCTGAGGTCCTGAGCACTCTGGAGAAGGTTTTCGTCCAGGATATTCCTGTACTTGGCCGCATTCATCTTTCCCTCGATTGCAACCAGTCGTCCTGTCCCTGCAGCTGAAAAACACCCCCACAGCATGATGCTGCCACCACCATGCTTCACTGTTGGGACTGTATTGGACGGTGATGAGCAGTGCCTGGTTTTCTCCACACATACCGCTTAGAATTAAGGCCAAAAAGTTCTATCTTGGTCTCATCAGACCAGAGAATCTTATTTCTCACCATCTTGGAGTCCTTCAGGTGTTTTCTAGCAAACTCCATGCGGGCTTTCATGTGTCTTGCACTGAGGAGAGGCTTCCGTCGGGCCACTCTGGCATAAAGCCCCGACTGGTGGAGGGCTGCAGTGATGGTTGACTTTCTACAACTTTCTCCCATCTCCTAACTGCATCTCTGGAGCTCAGCCACAGTGATCTTTGGGTTCTTCTTTACCTCTCTCACCAAGGCTCTTCTCCCCCGATAGCTCAGTTTGGCCGGACGGCCAGCTCTAGGAAGGGTTCTGGTCGTCCCAAACGTCTTCCATTTAAGGATTACGGAGGCCACTGTGCTCTTAGGAACCTTAAGTGCAGCAGAAATTTTTTGGTAACCTTGGCCAGATCTGTGCCTTGCCACAATTCTGTCTCTGAGCTCTTCAGGCAGTTCCTTTGACCTCATGATTCTCATTTGCTCTGACATGCACTGTGAGCTGTAAGGTCTAATATAGACAGGTGTGTGGCTTTCCTAATCAAGTCCAATCAGTATAATCAAACACAGCTGGACTCAAATGAAGGTGTAGAACCATCTCAAGAATGATCAGAAGAAATGGACAGCGCCTGAGTTAAATATATGAGTGTCGCAGCAAAGGGTCTGAACACTTAGGGCCATGTGATATTTCAGTTTTTCTTTTTTAATAAATCTGCAAAAATGTCAACAATTCTGTGTTTTTCTGTCAATATGGGGTGATGTGTGTACATTAATGAGGAAAAAAAAGAACTTAAATGATTTTAGCAAATGGCTGCAATATAACAAAGAGTGAAAAATTTAAGGGGGTCTGAATACTTTCCGTACCCACTGTATTTGTAAAAAATAATAATTGGATGTTGGATGACTGTACAAATACGTATCTCTAAACGCCACCCCTACAGCTACCCCCCCAACTCCTAACCACATTGATATATATTTATGCTTATATATAAAAAAGTGCCCCTATTATAGATTTTTGAAAATTACCTTTCATGCAGTGTGTAACACAGCTCTAAGTGAATGAAAACATCCTGTAAATTTGTAAATCTGAAAGTGCGCCATGTATAAAGTTAATGCCTTTTAACAATTCCGAGTCATGTCAATGAGTCGTTTTTAAAACGAATCTTTAGCTGTTTCAAGTTGACGTTAACTTGAAACATTAGCATATTGCTTGCCCACTTGTTATGCACACAGACCCGGGATAACTGGAAACCCCCCCTTCCTCAAACACTGTAGCGGATTCCTGTATAGCATCACGTTGAGAAGACGCTGTGCTCTGCACTATGAGGGTAAATCCGTTAGGGTGCAGTTAGGGTATGTCGAAAAACCCCATCTCATTTTCTCCTCCAACTTCATAATCGTCCTACATTGCTACAGAAGTCGGCAGCAGTGTTTACAAAGTGAACGTGCAAGTAGGGTCAAACGCCCTTTACAAAAAAAGGGGGCGAAAAACAGTGATGTAGGATGATTTTGAAGTTGGAGGAGAAAATGAGATAGGAGTTTTTTGACATACCCTAACTGTCTTAAAGGAACACTCCACTTGTTCTGAAAATAGGCTCATTTTCCAACTCCCCTAGAGTTAAACTGTTGAGTTTTACCGTTTCTGAATCCATTCAGGGATCTCCAGGTCTGGCGGTAGCACTTTTAGCACAGCTTAGCATAGATCATTGAATCCGATTAGACCGTTAGACAGGCAGCAGTGTTTTTTGGAGAGTTGTGGATTTCTCCTTGCAGCCCTGCCATGTACACCACGGTTGTTCATTGTTCTTCTGATGATGGACTCATGAACTTCAACATTAACCAATGTGAGAAAGGCTCTTAGTTGCTTAGAGGTTATCCTGGGGTTCTTCACAACCTCAGAAACTATTATACATCTTGCTTTAGAGTGATTTTTGTTGGTCGACCACTTCTGGGGAGGGTAACTGGAGTCTAAAATCCTTCCTCCACAATCTGTCTGACGGTGGATTTGTGAAGTCCAAACTCTTTAGAGATGGTTTTGTAACTTTTTCTAGCCTGATGAGCAACAACAACTCTTTTTCTAAGGTCCTCAGAGATCTCCTTTGTGCCATGATTCACTTTTGCAAACATGATCAGACTTTAACAGATCCCTGTTTTTTAAACAAAACATGCACAGACACCTAACTGTCATCCTATTGACTGAAAACGCTTCTGGACAGATAGACTCGAATTTCACCTTCAAATTAACTGCTATTCCTAGAGATTCACATATTTTTGCAACTCACAAATATTTAACGCTGGATAATTCTTCATAGATTTTCATCTCATTTGTTTGATTGAGTTCTCTGTCAATTTTCAGAACTTGTGTGAAAATCTGACGAACTTTTTGGTCATATTTATGCAGAAATATATACAACTCTAAAGGGTTCACAAACTTTCAAGCAGCACTGTATGTGGATTGATATCCATTTTTATTCTTTTCACTAACATTTAGATATAAAAATCTAATAAAATGTCAACAATGAAAACAGGTAGCTAGTTACTAAAGTGTACTACAATATAAAATTAATGATAGAAACTATTAATGGAAAACACATCAACAAAGAATTAAACATACTTACAGGTTGTGGCTCATAAACAACAGCTTCTACTTTTATAGTTTGAACTGCTCTATCTTTAAAGACAAGCTTTTAGGTGAATCCAGCATTGAACTTGCGTAGATTGAGGAAACTATTTGGATTATAATTTTCAGGAGCCCCACTAACCCAGGAAGTAGCTTGTTGTAGTCCCACAATTTCACTCTTTGCACTGAACTTCGAACGTCATAACTTTGCAGTTGTTGTTTATGCTCAAACAGCCACATTACACACTAACTATAGTTAAAAAGGTGAAATCATAATCTATGACCCCTTTCAGATACGATGAGAAAAGAAAGCAGAATGGAATAAAAAAGGGTGCATTAGATCTCGCGTCAATCGTGTGAAAAGGTAAAGTCACTATCTTTACTTGCAACAGTCAGTGGTGGGTGGAGTTAGTGTAAGCTTTGTAGTGCTAACACACACTCTGTGATTAATTAGTTATGCATTTATTCAGCACGTGGATGTGGTCAAACCCTGTCACTGACATTCTTGAAGACTAGCTGACATGACTGATGTTCGCGATACCTATTATCATTACTCCTTGAAACACACCATCATTTCATGCATGTGATTCATGACTTAAACCACACACTCGTATAAAAGGTGTTATATCAACTCATGTTGACATCCCTCTGAAATAACATGTCAAAACTGACCCTGCAGTCAAAATCGAACTTTTTACTTTCTACACTTACGATTAATCATTCGACACATCATTTCAAAGAAAAAAAAGTTTGTCTTAATCAAAATCAAATGAAAATATCTTGTTTCACCTTTCTGTGATTACTTTTTGGATGACGTTACACCACTTATATTTTTTAGGCTTTCCAATCTGTCATAGAGATTTTTCACAATCCAATCAATTCCACAATGATAAAATCAAGCCCTGTCCTCAATTTTTTTCTTACTGGCTATCCTGTTTCACTCAGAAGTATGTCATATCATGGGGAAAAATACTGGGTTGCAAAAGGCTGTTGGTTTCCTAAACATACAAAAAATTAGTAAGGCTAAGAATATGTCTAACTATACACAAATGTCATATATAAAGACACAAGAATAATATTTAAAAGTAAAAAGAAAGTAGGCCTAAGCGTGTCATTTTTTTGTGCGTGCACAGGCTCGCCCCACAGCATTGGTTTGACACCTCACCCTGATTTATTTCACCTGCTGTTGTCACAGTAATTTAATTAATGATATGTAGGACATCTATTAATGACAACATGATCTAATGTTTCTGATGAAGACAAGCACTGCAGGTTCATCCATGGCAACGACAGAAACATTAACTAGAGTCACGACAGCACGCTCTGATCTTACACTTCACTACAAAGCCAAACCCATGCCAACAAAACCACCAACACACGAAAACACAATTAATATCTTCCTAATAAAGCAATCTAATCTTTGTATTATTTCTTACAGAACCAACACCAACATGAATAAATCAATACATTCTGTCATCACTTGAAATGTAAGTCAGTAGGTTTCAAAGTTGTTCATTGACTTTAATTGTATGGACAAACATGAAAAACATTCATCTAAATATCTGCTTTTGAAGAATAATAAAGTCATAAAAAGTCAGATGTATTTTTAACAATCTAAAAAAAAAAAAAAAAAAAAAAGCTGAATATCAATATTTGGTGCATCTTTTATTTATACATTTCATTTTTCTACATGTAGTACGGTATGGAAGCCCGTTTCCACCACTGAATTAAAAAAATTTAAAAACGTAATTGCGACTTTATTTCTCAGAACTGTAAGTTTATATTTCACAATTCTGTCAGAAATCAAAGTCAGAATTGTGAAATAAAAAGTTGTAATAACTTTTTTTTTTTTTTTATTCAGTGGTGGAAATGGGCTTCCACAGTATGAAAAAAAGTCATCTAGGGCTGTAGCTATCGATTATTTTAGTAATTGAGTATTCTCCCAATTATTCCATCGACTATAATCGAGTAATCAGACAAGAAATATATATATATATATATTTTTATTAAAGAGCAATACTCAATATATAAGAAAAAATAAGATGGGTCTCTTAAAATAAACAACAAATTTGTTTTCTATTTAGAAAAATTTTATAACATTTTATTGCTGAAATTGCATACATTAATAACCATGAAAACTAAACCCATTTAATGCATTTATTTGCCAAATTACATTCAAAATGCAAGTACAAATGTGACCCTGGATCACAAACCCAGTCATAAGGGTCACTTTTTCAAAATTGAGATTTATACATCATCTGAAAGCTGAATAAATAAGCTTTCCATTGATGTATGGTTTGTTAGGACAGGACACAACTATTTGAAAATCTGGAATCTGAGGGTGCTTTATAGGGTTAAAAGTAAACTGACAAAAGCTCAAGAATATTGATATTGTTTTCTATTCTTAATAAAATTGGCTGTATAGTTTGAATTTTAGATAACACTTTACAAACAGGTTCATTAGTTAACATGAACTAAGAATGAACAATACTTCTACAGCATTTATTAATTTAGTTCATGTTAATTTCAGCATTTACTTAATGCATTATTAAAATCACAGGTTGTGTTTGTTAACATTAGTTAATGCACTAACATTAACAAAATGAACTGTTTCTATTAACTAACATTAACAGTGTAATAACTAGTGTAATGAATGTATTGTTCATTGTTCGTTCATGTTAGTTAATACATTAATGTTAACAAATGACGCCTTATTGTAAAATGTTACTGAATTTTTGAATACACTTTTAATGAAATAACACTAAATGAATTTGTTTAAATGAAATAGTTTTATATTTTCTGTAATATTATTTTTTATCATGCAGTAAGTGTTTTTAAAGCCTGAACTAATGTAAACTAACAATAATCCATAAAACATGAAGATAAAGAAAACATACATACTGAATACGGTTCAAGAATCAGCCAGAAAACGTCCAGGTGCGACACACTTTTCAAAGAAACTAATCCTCTGTCCTGACTCTGACCCACAACACAACAAAACAAACGTCCTCCTCGGACGGAGTGCTGCTGAGACTGATGAGCGGTGGACGTACGCGTGTCTAAATCTGAGCGCCGTCACTGGGCACGACACAAATGATATCACACCACTTCATCTCAGCTTTCTCTCTGTCTCATGCTGAAAATGGGGTCAAAGACGGGTCTGCACGTCCACACGGAGGTGAAGCGGGACGGTGTGCGTGTGGACGGGAGGGGGGTTTAATCCTTCTCAATACAGTTACGGGATAAGCACTGCTGTTCTGTTAAAGTCAGACATCCATTCATTTTAATGGACAGATACAGCCACGATGTCTAATAGAAAAATAGAAAGCAGATGAATAAAAACCTCACTATATCATTATGTCTGTGTGTATTTCTCATAATTACATAACACCTCAGACAGGTTTTGGCGGCAGGGGCGGAATGGACACAAGCACAGATGAAAGACAAAAGCAGCTTTTCACTGACTTTACACTCTTCCTCCACCTATCCACCTCGCCATTCTGACAATCCCTTCTTCTGTGGATAAGCCATCACTCCACACCCGAACTTGTTTATGCATATAAATGCTCACCAAAGTTGCATTCATATGATCAAAAATACAGTAAAACAGCAATATTGTAAAATAGTACAATTAAATATAAATAGTTCCTATTTGAAAATGTTTTAAAGGGGTCATCGGATGCTACGTTTACTTTTTCATGTTGTTTGAACATTAATGTGTGTTAGTGTGTATGAACAAATCTACCCTATAACAATAAAAATCCATACAGTGGTTTTTAATTAATCTGTAAAAAATAATATCCCCTTTTTCATGTCACACCGACAGAGGCCGCTCCCACGATAGTTGATTGACATGAGCGTTTTGTAGTAGTCGTCATTTACTCCCGACATCTGAGCCGCTGAAGATGCAGTGGATTACATGTGTTTGTGAAGGGAATGCGCCTCCTGATCTACATATATCCGTCTATGTTTGCGCAAATCATTCATGATCCAGCTTCACTTACAGCAGAAGTGCGTATTAGCGTTTTTTTTTTTTTTTTGAACGTTTAGCGGCTAAATGCGGCTAAAATAAACAAGCTCGTCACTCCACAGAGAGAAGAGAGGGGCGGGGCGAGCAGAGCTCATTTGCATTTAAAGCAGCCTCGACCAGAATGAGTTGATTTTTGCAGAGCTGATTTTGGCAAGGTAAAAAGGGTGTTGTTTTACACAACCATTGAGAATTTTTAACCAAAGTATATTATAGACTTTTCATTAAGACCCTGAAGAATCATATCAACTTGTGGAAAATGGGCAAATCCGATGACCCCTTTAAAATGTAATTGATTCCTGTGATCAAAGCTGAATTTTCAGCATCATTACTTCAGTCTTCAGTGTCACATGATCCTTCAGAAATCATTCTAATATGCTGATTTGCTGTTCAAGAAACATTTGTCATTCTTGACAATGTTGGAAAGAGATGTGCTGCTTTGGGTGCTTTTAGTGTCTCCTCAAAATATTGGATGAGAAAAAAAAATGTGTAGTAAAAAAATAAAACAACACCAATATTACAACATTAGAAAGCGTAGAAACACTAGTTTTTCTAAAGAAACATTCTCCAGCAGTGACACCAGCAGGTAAACTTTTAGCGGGAGTCTGCGTCTTTCTCGCCTCCCCTGAGCCCATTGAGTTTTAACAGACCCACTAAGCATGCGGTGAGCTTTTGGGGGGTAACTGAGAACGAATGGAGGAAAGTCACGTGAGAGGAGGCAATGCCTCCATTGTGACATGATTGGATATGACTGGTTATACTCGGCTCTGACTGGTTCATGTGATAAATCCCGCCTCTTGTGTTTGTGTGTGTTTGTAAATCAGTCTGAATGAACAGTATAATGGCATTAATGGGAAGACTCATTTTAAAAAGTAAGTAAACAACTCATACACTTAGATATAACCACTTTGTTACATCAAAATAAGACTTAAAAAGACTTGGCCCGAAAACATGATCTGTGGGATTTTTTAGTGAGTAATCAGCTTGGTGAAATTTAAAGTAAATATCTTTGTTTGTGACCAATATTTACAGAGCTTTGATGACTGATGATCTGAAAATTAGTTAGAAGTCAACTATTAAAAGGAATAGCTGAACAAATAAAATATATTGTTTAAACTGTTACTGTTGTGAGTTATTATTTTGGAATAAATGTAAAATTCTCAAAAACAACAACCTGATGAGATTCATACTTGGCTTTACATTGTTAATGTAAAAATATATTTTTTCCCTTTCTTTCTGTATGTAATGTTTATTTAACCAAAGAGAATGTGACTGGGACATGAATTTACATTTGATTAAAAAACAAAACTAAAAAAAAAACAAAAACAACTTTGAGGACTTTGCCTCATCATTTTAGAAGACCACCACTCACCACAGAGATTTTTTGTAACATCATAAATGTCTGTACTGTTACTTTTGCTTAATTTAATATTTACTTACTAAATAAAAGCATCACTTTATTAAAAAAAATAAATAAACAAATATCTTACTGACCATAAACTTTTGAAGAGTACAGCATATATTAAACACAGATAATGTAGTCACCCCCTTGTCATCTAAGATCTTCATGTGTTTCTTTCTTCAACTGTAAAGAAATTTCAGCATTTTTCTCCATATAATGGACTGATATGGTGCCCCGAGTTTGAACTTCCAAAATTCAGTTTAAATGCAGCTTCAAACGATCACAAATGCGGTTGAAAATGATCCCAGTCGAGGAAGAAGGGTCTTATCTAGCGAAACGATCGGTTATTTTCTTTTAGAAGAATATACAGTTTAAATACTTTTTAATCTCAAACCCTCGTCTTGTCTCACTCTCCCTGACTCAAGACAGTTAGGGTATGTCGAAAAACTCAGATCGTATTTTCTGCCTCAACTTCAAAAATTATTTTAAAATCATCCTACATCGCTGCAGAAGTACTGACACAGTCTTTACAAAGCGAACATGCAAAGAAGATCAAACACCCTTAACAAAAAAGGTAAAACAGTGATATAGGACGACTTTGAAGTTGAGGGAGAACATGAGATGGGAGATGGGAGTTCAAACAGAGTAAGACAAGATGAGCTTTTGACATTAAAAAGTATTTAAATTGTATTATTGTTAAATGAAAATAACTGATCGTTTCACTAGATAAGATCCTTCTTCCTCGGCTGGGATCATTTACAACCGCATTTGGGATCATTTAAAGCTGCATTTTAGAAGTTCAAACTCAGGGCACCATATCAGTCCGTTATATGGAGAAAAATCCTGAAATGTTTTCCTCAAAAAAAAAAAAAAATAATAATAATTTCTTTACATCTAAGAAAGAAAGACATGAACATCTTGGATGACATGGAGGTGAGAGTACATTATCTGTAAATTTTTGTTCTGAAAGTGGACTTCTCCTTTAAAGATAACAAATATAATTCATTAGCACAACATAATAATTATATAAGTTTTTATATCAAAACTTTGCAAAAAAAACAAAAAGATCATTTAAACACATTATAGGCCTGATATATTTTACAATCAAGGGCCAGTTTTACTAACAGCTTGCGCCAGTGCAAACAGTCTCTTGGCGTTAAAATTGTACTGTCAGGTTTTACTAAAGACATGCAGTGATGAATTAGCATTGAAAAGACGTGGACACAGTTATTTTTGCGTCTGATTTTACTGAATATGCATTTGTATCAGATTCAGACGGGAATTATTTCTTTAACGCCCAACAAAAGTATGTCTTAAACTATTTTGTGCGGGAGAGGTTTTTTTCCACATATTTTCCATAATTTATTTGGAATGCCAGAAGAACATTATTCAAACATATTGTTTGCCAAGCCATGTTATTTTTATTTTTGCTTCAGGAAATAAAAGACGACTTGGAACCCTCAACTAAGAGTCACGCAATACCGGGTCTATCAAAACTTCTAGCAAACCTTCATTTTTTGGCCTCCGGTTCTTTTCAACGTACTGTGGTTTCTTTATTTCTTTTATTCTTTATTTGTGACCATGCTATTTTGCGCTGTGCTTGATATATTGCATTGGTCAGTATGTAAATGAGATGTTGCGTCTGTGTTCTTCAATTAGCGTATTGTTAGTAAATCACCCGCATAAATGTCCCCTCCCATCTGCGCTGTTTTGGGATTGCGCTTTCGTGCTAATTTTCCCTTGTTTAGTTAGAAAAAAAAAGACCCTTCTGAAATTGAAAAATGTCGCTCCCGTAAAATCAAGAATAAATCTAATCCAAAAGTTGTCAAACGAGAACCACTAAGTAAGTACTTGACATAAATCTTCCAGAATAATAACTAATATTCATATAACTCCACACAATCTCTCAATAAAAGCTTACAGGAAAGCTTACATAAATGTCCTATTGTTCCCAGAAAGGGACAAACACAGATTAACACACTACAAAAACGATGTGGAAACATTAAGGCTCAGGCATAAGCACTGGTCAACAGGTTCACCCATGCTGGTTAAGCTCTGCTGGCAAAAACCAACCTGACCAAAGATCAACATCCAATCTGCTGCCTGTTGCTGCCAAGACACGCAGATGCTATGGCTGCACGTGATAATATTGTATGAGTAATATTTGATTACTTCTGAAATATCCAGTGTTTGGTTGCTGACATAGAATTAACCAACACTGTGCGCTTTTTTTTCTGGTAAGTCAATCAGGCCAATGGGCTAGTTTCACGGCCCACAACATACATTAACAGTCTGTCTGTAGAGAATTGCTATTCAATTCATATATGCAAATTAATTCATGCTTACAAAAAAGGAACAACCATAAAAGAGCCAACAATATACAATGCTAAGTCTATTAGTCTATTAACTAGTTGGAAGCAAACTACAGACAAGGGAAAATACAGAGAATATTGAGTGTGTGTACCAGTAAATGTTGACCTTGTGTGGACATTTTTTGATCTCCACCAGGAAACAAGCTTATAAATCATACAGAATAAAGTAGGGCTGTAGCTATTTTAGTAATCGAGTAGGGATGTGATGATTTCATCATTTCAAAGCATTTCTTTCTGGCTACTTCGTATAGGTTTCTATGTAAGTACTGGCACTTCTGATTGGGCTGAGGCTGGATTTTAGTGAGTTTGAAGTAAAAGTATTTGATGGACGTATAATATGTGTCAGGGGCATTCACTCACTATCATTATATCAATTTTGACCGAGAAGGCTTTTAGCTGGTTTTGCATCTGAACTCTTCATATATATATATATATATATATAAATAATACAAAAATCAATTTCACATTACTTTAGAAAAATGTAAACATTACAACCTAAAATGAAGGCATAAGTCAAAAAATGTAGGCATTTAGGCATTTATATAGGCCTATTTACATATTTACACACTATTTAATTCAGCTCAGAGGGACAATTTAACTTGCAGTGACAAATGCATAAATAATATTTTGTTATGTTAAACAAAACACTGAATACTGATATTTACATGTATTTTTAAAATGAAGATACTTTACATGTGAAATCTAATCCGCCAGTAGGCGGCAGCAACTCACTGTTAAGTAAGTGAGTCATTGCGACTGAACTGAATCATTAAAGGATAAGTCCACTTCCAGAACAACAATTTACAAATAATTTACTCACCTCCTTGTCATCCAAGGTGTTCATGTCTTTCTGTCTTCAGTTGTAAAGAAATGATGGTTTTTGAGGAAAACATTTCAGCATTTTTCTCCATATAATGGACTTCAGTTGTGCCCCCGATTTTGAGCTTCCAAAATGTAGTTTAAATGCAGCTTCAAAGGCTCTAAATGATCCCAGCCGAGGAAGAAGGGGTCTTATCTAGTGAAACGATCTGTCATTTTTTTTTGAAAAATAAAAATTTGTATACTTTTTAAGCACAAAAGCTTGTGTAGCACAGGCTCTGGGATGCGTGTTCACGACACTACGTACTATTGAATCACGTCGAAAGGTCATGTGGAACTACAGACCCAGTGTTTACAAAGGGAACGTGCAAAGACTAAGAAAGTGCAAGTAAGTCAAGCGCTGTTTACAAACAAAAATCTACAACGTTTGTTGGACGATTCTGAAGTTGTAGGAGAAAATAAGATGGAGTTTTTTGCCATTCTCTACCTTTTTGAGCCGGAGTACACAGACGATGAACTTACACGTGATTCGTAGTAGTGATGGGAAGTTCAGATCATTTTACTGAGTGGGACCTTTGAGTCTCGTTCTGCAAAATGAACGAATCTTTTTGATTTCATTAATTTTAGCAAAATATAATTAAAATGTTACGTGTTACTTCCCTAACACATCTACTGCTTACACAAATGTTGATCACACTACAAACAAGACGAAACAATAACGCTACAAGAAACAGAAAAGATTAATTTATTGTTTACCTGGATCTTTAGTCTATGATTCGCACACCTCACCTCTTATCTGACAAGTTTTTGGGTTTGAGTCGTTCGTTCATCACATGACAGCCCCATAAGATGAACGAACAACTCAAAAAAACGAAGATTCGGAACAGGTGAACTAATTCCAGTACAGAACCTAATAGGATGTTGCACATGCGCGACTGAACGAATCACTCCCCGAGACGACTCGTTCTTCCTGAGTCACATTAAAGATCTGTTCAAAATTAACGAATCATTCAAAAATGCGCATCCCAGAGCCTGTGCTACACGACCTTTTATGCTTAAAAAGTATACAAATTTTTATTTAAAAAAAAAATAATGACCGATCGCTTCACTAGATAAGACCCTTCTTCCTCTGCTGGGATCATTTAGAGCCTTTGAAGCTGCATTTAAACTACATTTTGGAAGTTCAAAATCGGGCACCAATGAAGTCCATTATATGAAGAAAAATCCTGAAATGTTTTCCTCAAAAACCATAATTTCTTTACGACTGAAGACAGAAAGACATAAACATCTTGGATGACAAGGGGGTGAGTAAATTATTTGTTATTTGTTTTTCTGGAAGTGGACTTCTTTAACAGGTGATTCATTCACGAACGAAACACCGTCATGTTGCTCAAAGACGCAAAACAGTGCTGTGGCTGTGTTTGTTATGGTTATTTGTTGGCGAAATATAGCAAAAACAGGCAATCTGCTGTCTAAAACGCAAGTCTCTTAATATTAACCTAGTTTATTGATGAACTTTTGCATAAAATCAGTATCACATTTGTAATGCTGAGGCACTCTTCGTTTGATATTCACTAACTTTCTAACTTTCTGTGTGTCACAGAGAGAGAATGAGACAATCAGCATAAATGGCACTTAGTCTTTAACAAAACATAGCTAACTTAGGGATATCATGACTAAACACCATTAATTTACGGTCTTAAATATGTCCAGCATTTATTGGTTTGTGCATCAGTAATAATGGTCCGTGGGGAAACACAGTGTTCTGTGTGTAGTTACAGTAAATGGACTAAACGAAGCCTTGAGGCAAATAATTTGCCTTGATGATTTTTTGTATTGGAGTTACTTGAGGAATCGTTTCAGTCCTAGAATAAAGTGTTTCATAAATCTAAAATAGTAGAAGGTTTTGTGTGAGGAGTAGGTTTAGAGTAAGGGGATAGAAAATACAGTTTGTACAGTATGATTTAGTGAATCATTTCAAAACACTGATTCACACTATTCATGTTATTGCTCAAAAAAGTTCACAAAGAATCCCACAGCACAAAACTGTGGAAAACACAATCATCTATTTTCATGTTAAACCGATTATTATTTTACTTAACCATAAACAATTTGAATACACAGTTCAGTAGTTGTTTGGTACCTCTGTTTTGGGGGAAAAATCCTAAAAGCCTAAACATAAAACTATTGAGAATTAGATTATAGATTACACTAAGACTATTATACAATACTATTAAGGAATTAAGGTTGAGGTATAAAATAACTGTATTGTACCAAAACCATTGCTAATAAATTATGTATAAATCAGATACGCTGCCAAATCTTTATGGCAATAATTAAATGCTGACTCTGTGTTTACAATTTACCTCATTCAGTTTGACACACTGGGCATGCAGTAGTCACCGCTGAAATAAACTTATTAAACAGTGGCTCACTCGCAGCCTCAGGCAAGACTTAAATCAACAACAACAACAAAAAACGTAATCAATTAAGTTCACATTTTAATGACATAATGGTTTGGTTTTAATGTTTAAGATATGATAGTCTACTGATATGACTTTGTTTAACAAGCTTATGGATCCAGGTTCAAATCCCAACCTCCTTTTTTTAATAAACCCAGCAAAATTGCAATCAAACTTAACAGAAAATAATAATGAATCACTGTATAGAAAAGATATGGGAATATCTGCCACTTCTGGACAATTTTTCCCTCAGTACAGTATTAAGGCAACAAGAAAATTACTGGAATGACAATGTGAATGACTATATCTGCCATTTTTAGAAACTTTTTTCCTCCACAGCACAGTAATCATGCAAACTTCATTACAAAGTTGCATTTCTGCATTCATAAGCTATGTCTGAAAAATCTGAGGGGGGTATTTTTTTAAAATCTGAGACATTATTTACAACAGAATAAATACTCTAATTATTCAACAAACAGATAGTTCTACCAAACTAACCAGCCAATATATCATCATTATCATCGCTATTGTTGTTATGACTGTCAAAATCTGAACAAACTTCCTGTCAAGTAGAGTTCAAACACTAAACTGATATGCTTAACAAGATCATATTCTAGGTAACCGAACACCAAGTGATCAGTATCCAGAGTATATTACCTTGATCACAGTGTCGTCCATGACGATGCAAAATCCATTTCAAACTTGGTTTTAAGAGCTGTTATATAGTGAATTGTTCAAACTTAAGGTGGTTTAAGCAAGTTAGCCATTCTTCAATGACCTGGTAGTGAACAAAACGTCAGCCACTTGAGCCGAGTCAAATGACAGTCCTCTCTGCTTCTCTGATTCTCCCCCCTCAGGCCGCTGAAGCCAACACTGGACCCAAACAATAGGTGGCTTCCTGCACAATCCCTCCCCTCTGCTCCTCCCTCACCAACAACATGTTTCAGATTTCATTTTTCAAACATGTTCTCATCTGTAGCAGCTCATGTGATAATAAGGATGTACAGTATGAAGTTGCCTCTCTTTTGCCTTTTTCATCTTAAAAGAATATTACAGGTTTAATGCAAGTTGGACATTCTTGGAGGTCTGACTTGCAGTGAGGCTAATTCAAAAACATTAAAATACTAAATTGGCCCCATTCCCGACCACTGTGACTCACTGCAGCCTTGCCTTTTTTTTGTTTTCTTTTTTTTTTTAAAGAAAAAAAGATGAGTCAAAACTATATTTGTGATCATCAGCATTATGCCACAAATCCCTGCTGAAAAAAATGTACAATTAAAAAGTCCTACAATTGCATGCAGCTGCATGCAATGCATACAGCTGAAGTCAAAAGTTTACATTCACTTTGCCGAATCTGCAAAATGTTAATTATTTTACCAAAATAAGAGGGATCATACAAAATGCATGTTATTTTTTTTTATTTAGTACTGACCTCAATAAGATATTTCATATAAAAGATGTTTAATAATCGGAAAAGAGAAAATAATAGTTGAATATATAAAATTGACCCCATTCAAAAGTTTACATACACTTGATTCTTAATATTGTGTTGTTACCTGAATGATCCACAACTGTTTTTTTTTTTTCTAGTGATAGTTTGATAGTAGTGATAGTAAACAGTCCCTTGTTTGTCCTGAACAGTTAAACTGCCCGCTGTTCTAATTCTTCAGGTTCTACAAATTCTTTGGTTTTTCAGCATTTTTTGTGTATTTGAATCCTTTCCAACAACGACTGTATGATTTTGAGATCCATCTTTTCACACTGAGGACAACTGAGGGACTCATATGCAACTATTACAGAAGGTTCAAACACTCACTGATGCTCCAGAATGAAAAAAACATGCATTAAGAGCCAGGGGGTGAAAACTTTTGAACAGAATGAAGATGTGTACATTTTTCTTATTTTGCCTAAATATTAGATTTTTTTTTTTCTTTTAGTACTGCCCTTGGGAAGTTACAGAAAATACTTACATGTTTCCCATAAGACAAAATAAGTTACATTTACCCTGATCTTTAAATTCCAAAAGTTTTCACCCCCCGACTCTTAATGCTTCGTAATAGTTGCAAATGAGTGCCTTAGTTGTCCACAGTGTGAAAAGATAGATCTCAAATCATACAGTCATTGTTTTAAAGTGTTCAAATACACAACAATGCTGAAAGTCCAAAGAATTTGTGGGACCTGAAGGATTTTTCTAAAGAAAATCTGCCTGTTACTTGCTGTGTTTTACATTGACATTACATTGTTAGGTTTAGTGGCAGGGGTTGGGTTACATGCTCATAAATGTGTAAATAGTGTAATGCAAAAAATTGTTTTGACTATTTACATTGAAAAACCAATGCAATAATGGCAAAATTATTACCCAATATGTAATTTAATCATGACAATAAAATTCCCAATACCTTTCGCGTCAGCATATTGACACTGGAAGTGTCACGATCCTGGAAGACCCTGCATGTTGTGTTGCTTATTCAGGTCAGTACTAAATAAAAAATAACATGCATTTTGTATGACCCCTTTTATTTTGGTAAAATAATTAACATTTTGCAGATTCTGCAAGGTTTATGTAAACTTTTAAATTAAAATGTAAATAGCAGGCACCGTATAAATAATTTTGAACTTTCAAAGCTGTCTTCTGGGTTTTTTGTCTAATGAAAGTCTTTTGGAAAGATGTTTGTCACCTGAACAATTGGCATGTTGTTACACAACAGTACAATCCTTTGAACACACTGTACTTTCATGCTTCTCAGCCTTGTTTTCATTCCTGACCAACAGTTAAGCTCAGTGCTACCCTGACTAAGGTCTATATTTCTGCGGCTCTCGTGTTTTCTTCTGAAAAGGTAAAATTCATTATGATTCTAACCACTGAGGCTGCTGCTGAAACCGAACGACTTATGGGTTACGTTTTGATAAGCTTGTCAATCAATCATAACAAAGCTTCTGTCAGCATGTTTGTCAGTCTCGTCATTCTTGTCAATCTTTGAATCTTTGATGTGGTCCCAGTCAAGTCAAAACATGACACGTAAAAGATCCTTTATAAAACAGTTTTGAGTCTTAAAGGGATAGTTTATCCAAAAATAAAATTTCTGTCATTATTTACTTACCCTCAAGTCGTTCCAATCCCCTAAGACTTTCGTTCATCCTCGGAACACAATTACAGATATCTTAAATGAAATGCGAGAGGTTTCTGTCCCTCCATTGACAGCCTATGCAACTTTCACTTCGAAGGCCCAGAAAGGAAGAGAAAACATCATGGAAGTACTCAACTGTAATATTCTGAAGCAAAAAAAAAATGCTTTTTGCGACTATATTTAACATTTCCTTCACTTCCGTTTAAATCTCCAAAACGTGTTTATGAGAACTACATTACCCATAAAGCTCTACAGAAAATTCTAGCAATCAGAGTCACATAATGCATGGCAAAATAGGTCTTTAGCCCCACCCACTCCCATGAAAATGTATATTTTGCGATTAACTTAAAATGTTTTCTTTCTATAGATACAACTAACAACTTAAATTAGCAGTTTTTTTTTCTCCATTTTTAATTCAATGTCATTTGCAATGCTCTATGGGATTGTAGTTCTTTCCCTCATAACCTTTGTACTTTATTCCTTTCGTCCAATTTTCAACTGCTTTTTTTTTTGCTTCAAATCAAAGTTGGTAATGTCTTGATTCTCCTTGTAGCTAATTGGTTTGATTCATGGCTTTAACTAAAAATGTTTTAAAATCCCTGTGTGAATGGAAATATACTGGAACCAGTGCCACTGTAAAAGTGGACAAGCACTCTATATTGATATGCAAATTTCCTATGTTACCTAAAGTCAGGCTTTTGAGGTACAAAACGAAAAAACAATAATAATGCAGTATAAAAAGTGTTATGCACTAAAGAGTTGCATACTTGAAGATGAGTAATGGAGGGATATGGTTTCAGTGACAGATGGAGACTTTCTGGTGCGGGTGTCACGACAGCACCAATTAGCGGTTGAGTAATCGCTGCCTCACTCTCCACTGGTAATTCAACTAGTACCATCCTGCCAGACTCTCTTATCACAACCAGGAGCTCACTAGTAATTCTCACAAGAGCTGGACGACCTCTATGACAACTGTTTTGGATCGCATCTAAATTTGTACTCCGGCAGACATGCGTGACATGACGGATGTTCTCTCCGGCGCTCTCCCTCTCTCTGGCTGTCTGCTTGTGCTCAGCTGGCATGCTTTCTGGGACCAATCTATTCACAGACATTTCATCATCCTGGCACACATAAAGCTAATTCCTTCAAGCCAAATCACACCTAATTAAGTCACATACATATGAAGTTTTGGTGTGTTTTTAAATTAAATTTAGCCCTGTATGTAATGCAATGAAGTCATTTCAGTTCATGCTAATAAATTCAAGGTTGGATTTCCCCCCACTATCCACAGTTGCTGGTGAATCCCAAATTCTAGCATGAATATGTTTTATTGTTTGATAGCAGATACATAAAACAACTTATCATAAATGTAAAATAGAAAATGAAGCTTTCCTTTGTTTGTTCCTCAAAATACAACCAAATGTTTTAATTCAACAAGAGTGTGTCATGTGTCATTTAGAAAGTATGACACAATTACCTACTAGTAAAAAAAAGAAGAAGAAAAAAAAAAAACTACATTTTGTTGTTTCCAATTATATACATAATGTACACACATATATTATATTATTAGTTTTAGTGGTTGCCTGATTTATCATCAATGTCTATATGTCTGACAATATGTGATCCTGGACCACAAAACCAGTCATAAGGGTCCATTTTTTGAAATGGAGATTTAGACATCATTTGAAAGATGAATAAATAAGCTTTCCATTGATGTATGGTTTGTTAGGATAGGACAACATTTGATTCAGCTATTTAAAAATCTGGAATCTGAGGGTGCAAAAAACAAAATACTGAGAAAATCACCTTTAAAGTTGCCAAAATGAAGTTCTTAGCAAAGCATATTACTAATCAAAAATTAAGTTTTGATATATTTACAGTTGAAAATTTACAAAATATCTTCATGGGACATGATCTTTACTTAATATCCTAATGATTTTTGGCATAAAAGAAAAATCGATAATTTTGACCCATACATTGTATTGTTGGCTATTGCTACAAATATATAAATGCTACTTAAGACTGGTTTTGTGGTTCAGGGTCACATATTTGCCAATTTTTTGATTATCAGCATTGCCCGATATGTTTATGTTTGGCCGATAAGTGTTGTAAGTGGGACTTTTATTTTGACACCACTAAGACTTATCAGATTACAGAGTGCACTGTTGGTTAGTGTTTACTTCCTTTTTTCATATTTTTAACATTCTTAATTTGTAAAAATACTACAACAGGATCACAGAATCAAGAAGCTGCTATCTAAGTATTTGTTCCCTTTTTTATACTGATTCCTTTTTTAAATCTTATTTAGTAAATACTTACTATTTTTAAATTAAATATTAAATAAATTATTATCATATAAATTAGCTTTTTATATTGGTCAACAGACACACTGAGACTAAGATATCAGAATTGGCCATCAAAAAATACTGGTTAACCAATAATCAGTATTATATATATATATATATATATATATATATATATATATATATATAGCTTATTAAAATGAAATGCTACTGTCTGCTAGATAACATTATTAAAAGGCAAATAAACAGTGCTCAAACCAAGCACATATTGCCTCCGGTTCTGGTGTCAAAAACATGTGCCTCTTCTGTCTCAGAAATGCATTTCTTGTCAGTATGTGATGTTATCCTGTCATTCAGTGAGTGTTGTGTTTTGCCTGAAGCACTGAATGCATATGCATGTGCACTTACAAATTTATCCATAAACATCAGATTTTATACATAAATATCTGTTGAGGACCTTGAAACTGTACCTTTCTGAGCTACAAGCTATTCATAATTTAAAGTACTTTAACTACAGTCAAGCCACCCTATACAGCAGTAAGCTAGACTCAGTGCTGTATTTCTCTGGCCTTCAACCTTCTGTTTCAACACAGTGTCCACAAAAATATTAAACAGAGCTGTTTTCAGCATTGATAATAATAATAAATGTTTCTTAAGCAGCAAATGCGTATATTAGAATGATTCCTGAAGGATCATGTGACACCGAAGACTGGGGTAATGATGCTGAAAATTCAGGAATAAATTACATTTGTAAATATATTGCAACAGAGATTTCATCAAATAAATTCAGCCCAAGTGAGAATAAGAGACTTCATTTAAAATCATTAAAGGGGTCATCGGATGCTAAGTTCACTTTTACATGTTGTTTGAACATTAATGTGTGTTGTCAGTGTATGTACAAATCTACACTATAATGATAAAAAATCCCTGCAGTGGTTTTAATTAATCTGTAAAAATAATATCCCATTTTTCAAATCGAGCCATTCACAGATGCCTGTCGTTGTGGCGTCACACCAACAGAGGCCACTCACACAATAGTTGATTGACATGAGCGTCTTACCTCAGATCAGCTGTAACAGTCCGACCTCTTTGTTTCGATGCCAGAGCAGGGATGTAAGTTAGACAACAACATCTCTGATTGAGCGATTGAGGTGTTGTGTTGCTGGATGTAATAATGAATAATGATAGTGGTCATCATTTACTCCCTGACATCTGAGCCGCTGAAGATGCAGTAGATTAAGTTTGTTTATGAAGGGAATGCACCTCCTGATCTACATATATATCCGTCTATGTTCACGCAAATCATTCATGATCCAGCTTCACCTACAGCAGAAGTGAGTATAAGGATTTTTTTATGAATCTTTGTGATTGCCTTTCCTAATAATGTGCTAGTTAGCAAGTTTATCGGCTAAACGCGGCTAAATGCGGCTAAATGCGGCTAAAGTAAACAGGCTCGTCACTCCACAGAGAGAAGAGAGGGGCGGGGCAAGCAGAGCTCATTTGCATTTAAAGCAGCCTCGACCAGAATGAGATGATTTTCGCAGAGCTGATTTTGGCAAGGTAAAAAGGGTTTTGTTTTACACTACCATTGAGAATTTTTAACCAAAGTATATTATAGACTTTTCATTAAGACCCTAAAGAATCATATTTACTGGTGGAAAATGGGCATCCAATGACCCCTTTAATGAATCTTACCACCCACAAACTGCTGAAATGTACTGTATAAAAATAAAAAAAACAATTTGGAACTTGAATCTGAATAACCTTAAAAAAAAATAAAAGTTGGAAACATGATCTAGTCTGAAAACAGCTAAACTAGTATGGAATTACTTTTGTGAAAATTAAAATGAATGTACAATTTCAAGAAACGTATAAAAATATCAACTGAATCTGAATGTCTTTGAAACTGGAAAAAAAAAAATTAATTGCAGACAAAATCTTTGACTTCGTTTTTAACACACTGCAAGTTTTGCAACTGTTTTCTCCTCTTTCATTCACTGATCTGTACTTACGTTTACACTTCTAAAGTTTTCGTTTAGGCTTCTGGCACAAATCTCTCATGGGGGCGGGGCTAGCAGCGGTGTTTTCTCATTGGCTACTGAGTTTTTGATTGACAGATTCTTGACCTGAAAGTGAAGGCGTTACTTGCGCCAGTATGGATGTGAGCGTCTGTTAGCGAATGACACTGCAAAACTTGCAGTGTGTTAAAAATGAAGTCAAAGATTTTGTCCGCAATTTATTTTTTTTCCAGTTTCATTTTATTCAGATTCAGTTTATATTTTATATGTTTCTTGAAATTGTACATTCATTTTAATTGCCACAAAAGTAATTCCATAAACTAGTCTCATACTACTGATAAACATTGCTAGTACAGTATCTAGCATTGCTGCATTTAGATAGTTGTTCCCCATACTGATCAACATAACTAAAGGCAAATGAGAATGAGTGAATGGGAGCAAGTCAATGGCTAAAATAAGATGCAGTGAGACAGAAGAGGGAAACTGTTGAGAGAGGAGGGGAAGTGTGGGAGTCTGATGGCTCTATTCCTGCAGTCTGGCAGAAGAAGGACCTGAAAGGACTAATCTTATTAGTCTGACAGGACGGATTAAGACACAAAATAGGGGGCCAGACGGGTGGACATGGGGGAAAGAGTCTGTGAAGAAAAGAACCAAGGCAGAACGGGTAGAATATGAAAAAAGAAACAGCAGTGATGGACTGTAACGTCGCTGCAACACATGTTGATTTCCACATGATGTTTGAGACACTATGTGAATACTTCACAAAGATTAAAGCAGTACACAGTCAGATTAAAGCCATGTTGTTTCATAGATGAGATTGTTTCTCTGGATTAGTATGTGAACAGCGAAGAATGAGCAACAGATTAGATTTTGCCTGATGTTGATGTATGACTCTGGACAGCAGCACAGGCGTTAAATCTAATAAGATTTATGGCTAGTTTCTGCTCTGTTAATTTAGACACACAGGGGAGTAAAAGAGACCAATAATGCCAAAAGCTAGTGTTGCCCAACTACTTGGAGGTGAGAAATGATGAGTATAAGATCCTGATACATCCCCTAAAAAGAGGCATGTTTATTTATTATTTATTTACTATGGCATACTCAAACAAGAAAATGTAGGGCAATATGGTAGTTCAGTGAAAAGAAACTAGGCTATCATTAACATATTAAAGACATTCCAGCACAGTTTTGCCTTTAAAAGAAATCTCAATTTCAATCCCCAAATTACTGAATTTACTGTATCTTGAAATTATATATTCATTAAGCAAACTTGCATTTTTTTTTGTGTCATCTAAATGACACAATCCCATAAAGACTGTTTCATTACGATACACACGCTATGTATTTTTATACATAAAACTATCAATCAGGGCCTAAATCAGGACATACCATAGACTTAATGCTAATTTAAGTAAATATAAAGAAGCCAGACTAATGCTACTCCAAATCAATGTTATTTTTGCATTATTTAAATGCACTATTAGTATTTATGTTAACGGTTTACAATAAGGTTCATTAGTTAACATTAATTAACTACATTAGTTAACATGAACTAAGAATGCACAATCATTTTTATTAATCATTTATTAATCATAGTTAATGTTAATTTCAGCATTTATTAATGCATTAAAATCACAAGTTGAGTTTGTTAACATTAGTCAATGCACTGTGAACTTAAAAAAAAACAAAAACAATGAATAATTTATTGTAAAGTGTGACCGTATTTATTATTTTTTTTAACTCTCTATTATTTTTTATATTTTTTTTAGTTTTCATTTTAAAGTTTATTTCCATTTTCGTTTTTTAGTACTTAAACATTTTAATTTATTCTGATTTATTTTGTTTAAATAAGTCTTATATGTAATATCTATATCTATATATATATATATATATATATATATATATATATTTTTTTTTTTTTTTTTTATTAATTTTTGTTTGTTTGTTTTTAACATTATTTATTTTATTCATAAACCATTTTAACTTTGAAAATGTTATCAGTTTTTCCAACACTGAATACAATTTAACAGTTTTCCCTCCAACGATAGCTATGTAAAACACACATGTACACACACACACACACACACCTTTGAACTCACTGGAATGTCTCATGTCCTTTAGCATTTGTTCCAGGTCATTGTCTGCTTCTTCACACACCGGCTGGCAGTTGAAGGTAAGTGTTTCTGAGGTGTGTGTGTGTGTGTGTGTGTGTGTGTGTGTTTAAACAAGTGGTTAAAATATGACCCAAGCTCTGAGGACATACACTGGAGCTTTCAGTCCAATCTATTTTTAAGGTGTGTAAGACATTTGTGATGTTTTATGTTGTGCTGGCCGATACAACAGTGGGTGATTCTGCAAACTGACACCTACTGGTGTGGATGTAGCGTCATGCAAAAGTAAAACCTCTCAAAAACGTATGCCATTGAGACAAGGTCAGTGGTATTTGGCTGGTCATGTGTTCACGATTATGTCGAATGAAAAAGCTTTCTTAGACCATTGGTATGACTTAAGTTGTCATCTCATGAGAGTTCTTGATCTTTTTAAATGCATTTGTCCAAATTACTATTTACTAGACAATTCTTTAAGGATTAAGCAGGGACTTTTTTGTTTGTTTTTTACAGTGGTGCATAACAACAAAACAGATAAAATGATTGTAGTAGCCGATAAAGAAATTTCCATGTGAATCTGAATAAGAGAGACATGCAAGACAGCTAAACTACTGATCTGTTTTTAATATAATGCCCACAAAAGAAAGGATCAACAGCTGGCATGTATTAACGTCACAAACTGCCCTTTGGATTCTTATTCCTGACATCTAAAATTAATCTGATGGAAACATAATCTACAATTCTGAACTGCCTCTGAAATATATAAATATTTCCAAATCTCTCTCTCTCTCTATCCATCTATTTATAACAAAAGCATTACTTGGCTCTTTAGATTACATTTTTTTAAGTTTTGTGTATGAGGATGCGTGTTATTTTGCTATGTCCCATGCACTGCTCATTAAATTGGAATGAGAGTAGAATATAGTAAAAGCATAACATTTTTAAATTTTGTTTGTAAAATAAGAGATTACTCAGTTTCAGTGTATTGACCATTTTTATTTATTAAAAAAGAAGAGTTTGTCCATGTCCCATTTTTTTAAACTCTCTATTAGTTTTATATTTTTTTGTTTTTATTTTAAAGTGATTTTGCTATGTATTTTTTTGTTTACATTCTTAAAACAGTTCTGTTTATTCTAATTTATTTTGTTTAAATAAGTCTTATATCTAATATCTATATCTATCTATATCTATCTATATCTATCTATATATATATATATATATATATATATATATATATATATATATATATATATATATATATCTATCTATCTATCTATCTATCTATATATATATATATATATATATATATATAGTAAAATAAGAGATTACTCAGTTTCAATGTATTGACCATTTTTATTTATTAAAAAAAGAAGAGTTTGTCCATGTCCTTTGAATGATTGTCCACTCTGTCATATTGGGGAATCCGCCACTTTAAGAAAAGGCCGTCCCCTTTAGTGACATCAGGACAACAGAATTTTTTGGTCTCTTCAGTGGTGGGAATTTCAACAACTGAGGTGAGTAAGTTGGTGACTTTTAAATTGACAAATTTTCTTCGTATGAGTTTGCTTACTTGCTTTCTTAAGCTTAACATGTCCACCCTGTCGGCATAAAATATGCCAGAAGTAAATCGAATACAGTATTTGCAAAATATGTAAGTTGTAAATATATGTAAATATACCAACATTTTTTAAAATAAAATTTTAAATAATAATTTAATCATATCTCTATAATCCAGTGTGTTCAATAGCTAGGTGTTTAGGCAATAACATGCAAACAAAAAACTGCATCCAAATATCACAGTTTGCACTAAATGTCCATGACAGGGTGGACATAATCTTATGGCGTATGCTTCAAATAATGGCCCATAATTATCTAAAAAAAATGTGTGGGAGCTCAGCTAATATGTTTCTATAGTACTTGAGTGTTTACTATTTATGACATGACATATGGGAAATTAAGACCAAAATTTTTTTTGAGTATTGTGAGGGTTGAAAGGCACTATATGGTGATATAATATATAATACATAAATAAAATATCTATTAAAAAAAAGAACGGTTGCAAAACAGACTGAATTGTTTAAAATTCAGAATTTAAATTTTTAAATAGTTATTTCACAAAAAAAGGTTTTTTTATTCATTCACAATACAAGAGAACATTGTCTGATAAACAGCCAAGCAATGCCAAATGAGCTGGATTGTTTAAATGTGGATGATGTTGGAGTCATAAACTTATTCCCAGAAATAACAATCAAGAATCCCGCAATATTAGTGCGATCAGCATTAGAGAGCAGAGAACACAAACACACACTAAAGCTTCACTAAAGCTCCTCATTCTTCATCTGATGGTGTAACAGCGAAGCGTGCTCAGTGTAAACACAGCGCGGCTCTCATTACCTGCTCTGGAAATATGATTAGACGTCTCATGTTGCACACAAGAATCCCAGGTCTCACTCAGCGCACATGCGTATCTGCTCCTGACAGACTGCAGTTTATCAGCACCATCTTTCCTCCTTTCCCTTTCCAAAACTTAATTTCAAAACAAACGCATAACTAAAACAACAATTCAAGATGTTATGTCTGAGGATGTTACGTTTATGTCTGTACATTTTCAGGGCTGGGATGAGTGTCCATTAAAAGTAAGTCAAGGGTTGGGTGCACATACTGAATGCGTTGCTTTGATTAAGGCTCGAATCATTTCCATTTCAAGTGAAAATAAAATACAGTAAAAAGGGAAGGCAAGGAAGTTTTAAAGGAGAAGTCCACTTCCAGAACAACAATTTGCAAATAATGTACTCACCCCCTTGTCATCCAAGATGTTCATGTCTTTCTGTCTTCAGTGGGGGAAGAAATTATGGTTTTTGGACTTCATTTTTTTTGGAAAATAAAAATTTGTATAAGCAAAGCTTTTTAAGCACAAAAGCTAGTGCAGCACAGACTCTGAGATGCGCGTCCACGACGCTACGTACTACTGAATCACGTCAAAAGGTCATGTGGATCTACAGACCCAGTGTTTACAAAGCGAATGCGCAAAGACTAACAAAGTGCAAGTAAGTTTATTAACACTGTTTACAAACAAAAAGGTTCAACAATGTCCTCCTCTCAAGTTGTAGGAGAAAATAAAATTACGTTTTTCGCCATACTCAGTACACAGACGTTGAACTTAGACGTGATTCGTAGTAGTGATGGGAAGTTCGGATCATTTTACCGACTCGGACCTTTCAGTCAATCTTTTTTCAAGTCATCTTTAAAGTGACTCGTTCTTCCCGAGTCACATTAAAGATTCGTTCAAAATGAAAGAATTGTTCAAGAATGACCCATTACTAATTCGTAGCATCGTGGATGCGCATCCCAGAGCCTGTGCTACATGAGATTTTGTGCTTAAAAAGTATAAAAAATTTTATTTTCCGAAAAAAAATTACTAATCGTTTCGCTAGATAAGACCCTTCTTCCTTGGCTGGGATAATTTAGAGCCTTTTGAAGCCGCATTTAAACTACATTTTGGAAACTCAAAATCAGGGCACCAATGAAGTCCATTATATGAAGAAAAATCCTGAAATGTTTTCCTCAAAAACCATAATTTCTTCACGACTAAAGACAAAAAGACATGAACATCTTGGATGACAAGGGGGTGAGTACATTATTTGAAAATAGTTGTTCTGGAAGTTGTCCTTTAATAGCCTTCTTTCTGGGTCTTTCCTCAGGTTTTAACACCGCAGTCTTACCTCCATCCATGCATGCGGAAGCCAGGACACTGTTCTCCACATCGCATACACGGCTGCCCCCTGTCCGGATCTTCAGCCTCTGTCTGCAAGACACAATTACACACATTGTTAATATTATTTCATAATTTACATTATTTTTACAGCAAGTTGTATTAAAGGGATAGTTCACCCAAAAATAAAAACTGTTATATTAGCTTTAGTCAGTAAATTGTTGTCGAAATTCGAAAGTCGAAAGTCAGATGACGAGCATCCATCCCTTATGAAAAGTACTCCACACAGCTTCAGGGGTTAAAGGGCACCTATTATGTCCCTTTTTACAAGATGTAATATTTTATATGTAATATCTTATGGCTCTCCTGAATGGGCCTGTGAAGTTTCAAATTCAAATACAATACAGATTTGCTGAACAATGAATCAAAGTGTGCAATCTGTGATCGTGTGCAGTTGCTGACGATCGCGAAAACGTGCAGTCGCTTCTGGGGCGCATTAGAAACTTGCCGCGAGGTGGCTGGTATAAACACAAAGGCACAAATCACGGTGACTGGGTAAACCAAAGGGGTCAGAATTACGCTATAGATAAAGTGCATTTACATACAAAACGCCGTTTTTGACAACGTTTAAAACAGTATTAGCGCAGTCAAATATGCCCTCCTGATAGCAAACGCCTTAAAAAATGCGCGTAAAATGTACAAAAATGCCTCTTTTAATGCCGTATGGCTTGCCAAAGGGCACCGATAAAAACGCCATTCTGATTGAAAACTCTAGATCTTCGTAATTTTGCGTTAAAGTGAAATTAGTCATCAGGTGCCATGTTCAATATAGTTTCATTTTAGAGATCTCTAATCAGTTAAATAGCAGAAGTTATTACTCTGTGACGTCATTAACAACGGCCCTAGTTTGTTGAACCAATGTGGTTCAGATAGAGATGCGACTGTGTTCGGAAAACAGTCGTGACTAGCTAGTTCGTTATCACAACAATGGATCGTACTATGGAGGTTAATCAGCGAGTTACGTCGTTGTACAGGAAAAGCACCCCAGAGTAGTGGTGTGCGGTGGTGTTCTGAAATGAGGAAGCAGGAAAATGAGGAAAAAGTCATTTTATTTTTAATCAAATGTCTCATATTCTGGATGAATAAACATTACTACACTATCAGCAAAAGTAGAAGAAGCAGACGAAGAAGAAGAAGAAGAAAACAATTCTATTTTATATTTTTACATTAACAATGTAATCAGTATTCTGTTTACTAAAGCCAACCAAGTATGAATCTCATCATGTTTTTAAGCATTTTACATTTATTCTAAAATAATAACTCAAGGCAGCATTTACATTTTTTCAGTGTATTCTTTTTAATAGTTACCTTTAAAATATTTTTGAATTTAATCATCAGTCTTCAAAGCTCTGTAAATAATGGTCACAGCTGATTACTCCCTAAAAACTCCCACAGATGTTTTCATGCCATTTTAAATCTAAACATACTCGAAAACTCACAAAACTTTGCACATGCTCCAGAAGTGGCGAAAATTTACATCTGATATGGGTTTTAGAAGTGGATGTGGAAAAAAATGGCTCGATAGCGCCACCTATATACGTTCAACGGAATGCGCCTCGAGTTACGTTTCACGTACATGTACAGAAAATCGGCACACTCATGTAACACACCAATACCTACAAAAAAAAAATCTCCTGGCACGAAATCCGAAGTCAGGAAGTCAGTTATTTTTCATTTTCTTAGAAAATTTTGTGCCATTTTTGCCATTTTCAGGCATCGTACTTGAATGAACTCCTCCTAGAGATTTATTTGGATCAACACCAAAATTGGTCAGTCTAATCTAAAGCCCTTTGTGACGTTAAATTACGAAGATCTAGAGTTTTCGTTGGAGGGCGTGTCCGTGGCAGCCTGTCAAATTTTGACGTTTCGTCATGAAACAGGAAGTTGCTATGACTCAGCCATACAATGTCCGATCTGCCCAAAACTTCACATGTGTGATAACACTCCTGACCTGAAGACATCTACATGCCCATATTGGGTTATAGTCATAGCACCACCTGCTGGCAACAGGAAGCGAATTGTTTTACAAGCTCCTCCTAGAGATTTAATGATATCAACATTATATTTGGTCAGTCTAATCTAAAGGCCTTCATTATGATAAATTGCAAAAATCTTGAGTTTTCGTCGCTGTGGCGACCTGACAAAATTTAATGTTTCGCCATGGGAATAGAAGTTGTTGTAACTCAGCCATACAATGTCTGATCTGCCCCAAACGTCACGTTCAATAAGAGTCCTGGCATGAACACATCTGAAGGCCAATATTCAGTTATTATCATAGTGCCACCTACTGACAACAGGAAATGACTTGTTTTACACTAACTTAAACATGCAACGTCTGATCTGCCCAAAAACTTCACATGTTTGGTAAGAGTCCTGGCCTGAAGACACCTAAAATCCAATATTCAGATATAATCATAGCGCCACCTGTTGGCAGCAAGATATGTCACGTCTTACACTAACTCAAGCATCTCATGTTCAGTCTGCACCAAACTTCATATATTTGATTAAAAAAAAAAAAATCATCAACATGCGAATATCCAGTTATAAGCATAGCTCCACCAGCTGGCAGCAGGACGTTTGGCACATTAAAGTAACTAACATATTCCACCAGTATTTATTATATTAAAAGCATACGGCCCACCGTTTGCGCTTTTTTCCTAAAGCCACCAGTCGGTGGTGAGCCCGGGTGCGAGGGCCCTTTCATCACTGCTTGCAGCTTTAATTAACCATTATATTTTGTAATATTGGCGTTGTTTTATTTTTGTACTATCATCCAATATTTTGAGAAGAAACTGCCTCCCTTGCCTCCTCGGAGGAAACACCCCGTTCAGAGCATACAGAGAACAAATTTAAAATGAACTTAAAACATAATAATTATTTAAATTTGTTGTTAAGTATCCAGGTGTGTAGTATAAATACATTCCTGGACTCAGTACATCCGCCCATCTGACATTGTCCTTTGACCTGTGTGTTCTGACCTGTAACGTACTAACAATCTGGAAAATTATTCACTCAGGCGTTGTAAATGGGATAGTTCACCCCAAAAGAAACATTCTGTCATCATTTACTTGTTCATCTTGTTCCAAACCTGGACTTCCCTTTTATCTGTGAAAAGAATGCTGTGAACTGAAAAGTTTTGGTGACCATTGACATCACCGTATGAATAAAAATTCTGAGATTTTTTGGTGAACTATAGTACAAGTACACACTTTTACCACAATTAAACTTATGCTTAGAAGTTATTTATTTATTGATTAATTGACTGATCTGACGATATGAGAATCTTAGCAAATAAAGTGTGTCATTTGCAAAATTTAAGTAAAAATGTTAGCATTGCATTTAGTAATTTCTACTATTTCAGTATTTTGTTATTTTGTTGTTTCTGCAGACAAGTTACTATAACTTTCTGGTGACACACATAATATCCCAAATAAGATTTTTTTGTTTTTCTAGGTGTTTTTCTAGTGCAACACTAATTTCTCCAACAAAACACGCACCACCAAAATGTTAAAGAGCAACTTTGTGTTTAGTACAAATCTAGATGTTTCTACTGTACAACTCCAGATCAGGCTTAGTTTAGCCTCAAGGTCTTCTGCTTGTTTGTGGGAACAAATAAAGCAATAAAACTGAGAACTTGTTCTTCAAAACCTGCAAGTGACGTAGTTAGGGTGTTTGAATTCTTTGTCGTGCCTATATACGGCAACACAACAGCCATAAAACTAAAACACCTGGTTTTCTCTCTCACACATACTGAGGGGGAACCCAGGAGAAAGTGTGTAAAAGTGTGATAATCAATTTGAAAACTAGGGTAGGGTAGGGTGGAAATTAAACTTTTAAAGATGTCATGTATCAACATGTTGGATTTTATATTTATAGCCTAGTTCATAGTGTACATCATACCATCACAGTACAAAGAGACAACTTGCTGAGTACACTCTTTCAGGACACTTTCAGGTTTGCACAAAAATAAACAATGCACTTAATTTGAGAAAACACGTTTTTAACCTTTGTAAGTACAACATGACAATGAAACAACAATACACTTCTGTTAAATAAACTTAATTTGAAACACTAACACTTGTCTACTATGACAGAACATTTATGAAAAGCCTAGTCAGGATGAGCGAGTGCGTGTGTGAGAGACACTGCGGCCGGACGGCGGCCTCTTGTCGCCAGGAACGAGAGATCTATGGAAACGCGTGCTAAAACAAACACTGCCTGTAAGATCGGTGAACTTTAACACTTCACTGAACCGAGACCAGAGCACTGCTATTCACTACTGAGAAAGAGAGAGAGTGGACAGGATCTTTGAGTGCGAGTGGCGTTTCTTCGCTGAATAGTTAATTGCATTAGCCTCTTTAAAAGAATGAATAGGAAAGAAGGAAAGGGGGAGGTATGAGAAAAAAAAAAAAAAAAAAATCTCACAAATGTTTTTTCCTGTGTCGCCTTGTGCAGACACAACTGTAGATAGTCCAAGAGTACAAACAAAACTGCCAATTTCACAAGCATCAAACTGGTGTGGTTATAAAGAAGAAAACCTGCCATACAGGTCCAGAGCTGTTCATGGATTTGATTTATTGTAGTATTACACATTGAAAAAACTGAAGGCTGCATTATATAGAAGTATATGCATGACATATACAAGTGGGTTTGAAAAAGACAAGAACATATTTGTTTTGTTTGTCGGTTTGTTTTTGTATTTATCTTATATTTATAATATTTATTTTATTAAATGCAATTGGCAATAACATTTACTGTATCCTAGTCTAAAACATGTTTTCTAAAGCAAGAATTAGTTGTACAAGAACTTATAAAATGAAATGCAAAGAAATGCAAATAAGGAAAGATAACAAATGTACTCAAAGTAACATAAGCAAGGAAAGTAATAGTAAGGAAAGCAATTTGTTTTATTTAGCCTGATCAGGTCTACACAGACTTATTCAAAATTCCTTAAACGAAACGCAGAGTTTGTAGGTTTACAAGTACAAAAAGTGACACAGGTAAGGTAAGGAACAAAAGTAATGCAAGCACCAAAGAGAAAGTAACGAAAGTAACAGTAGTAATGTAAGCAAAGTAATGTGAGTAACAAAAGTGCTAAAAGTAACAAGTAAAGAAAGTAATATAAGTAATACAAAGGAAAGTAAAGCAAGTAACAACTGTCAAAAATGATGTAATACCAGTAACACTAGTAATACGAATACACTGTAAAAAACAATTTGTTGAGTCAACTTACATTAATTTGTAACCTGGCTGCCTTAAAATTTTAAGGCAGCTGGGTTACTTACCCATCTGTTAAGTTTAGCAAACACAAATATCTAAGTTGTTACTTAGTACAACTTAACATTTCAAGTTGACTAAACTTAGTTTAGTTGACTGAACTTAAAATGTTAAGGCAGCAGGGTAACAAATTATTTTAAGCTGATTCAACAAATTGTGTTTTTTATTTTTTTACAGTGTATGAGAAACATAAGCAATAAAAGTGCTAAAACTAACGCAAGTAACGCAAGTATGTAAAGTAACAAAAGTAACTAAAGTAGAGATGCACCAATAAAAAAAATGTTCAGCCGATACACAGAGACGATTATTTAGAAGGATATCTGCCTATGCCGACACCTGTAGTTTGTTTTTCTTAAGGAAAAAAAAAAATCTGTCCCAGCTAATGCTGTACACTATATCCTCTATAGGGAACCCTCTAATTTGGTACATTACAGGTTAAAATAAACAACAACACTATTATATTTCATGCTATTTATTTTATGCCATGTTATGCCTTTATTTTACGTCATTCTTAAAATGAAGAAAGTCATCAACAATAACTGATCTTCAAAATGGTAAGCAAGCGCTGCTTTTTTGCGTTTCGTATATCTCTGTATATCTCATATATCCTTGTTTCAGTTTCTCCTTTTGAATGAGGAATATATACTATTGATAGCTGCTAATAAAGACAATCAATTCCTCCGCACGCAAGCGCAGGACGCACATGTTAGTTTGGAGTCGGTTGTAGTCTGTGCGGTGTGTTCAAGTGCAGCTTTTTGGTCAACACTGTCGGCTTTTGTCGCTGCTAGTCCTTTGATGTTGGCTTGGTGTGTCCCGGCCTTAAGACCACCAAAACACCATTTATTGTTTGAATTTTGTGATAAAATGTACAGGCTTTGAAAGCTGAGGCTTTGTTTTTTATCAGAAGTAACAATGCATGGGAGGCACACAAGGTTTGGTGAAGGAAAAACTGTGGACCTGGCAACCGTGGTTTCACCTATCAGTAATTTAGGTCAAATAGACTGGTGGCTGATGCAAAAAATGTATGTAAAGTAAGGAAAGCAATATAAGGAAAATAATGCAAGTAATAAAAGTAACACAATGCAAATGAGTAAAGAAAGACAAGTAATGCAAATACTAAAAGAGCTGAAAGTAACAAGTATGTAAAGCAAGGAAATTAACAAGTAATATAAAGAAAGTAATGCAAGTAATAAAAGTAACAAGTAACACAAACGAGTAAAGAAATAAAAGTAATGCAAGTAATAAAAGTGCTGAAAGTAAAACAAGTATGTAAAGTATAGTAAGCAATAAAAGTAACATAAGGAAAGGAATGCAAGTAATACAAGTAATGCAAATGAGTAAGGAAAGTCAAGGTATCGGTATCAGCATTGATATATTGAAAATTTTTGAACGATACCCAGCCCTAAATGCAAATGAGTAAAGCAAGGAAAGCGATGCAAGTAATAAAAGTGCTAAAAGAAAAACATGTATGTAAAGGAAAGCAACAAAAGTAATATAAGGAAAGTAATGTAAGTAATAAAAGTAACAAGTAATGCAAATGAGTCAAGTAAGAAAAGTAATGGAAGTACTAAAAGTGCTGAAAGTAACAAGTTTGTAAAGTAAGGAAAGTAAAATAAGTAATAAAGATAGTAATGCAAGTAATAAAAGTATCAAGTAATGCAAACAAGTAAAGAAAGAAATGTAATGCAAGTACTAAATGAGCTGAAAGTAACAGGTATGTAAAGCAAGGAACATAAGTAATATAAGGAAAGTAATGCAAGTAATAAAAGAAACAAGTAACACAAACAAGGAAAGAAAGAAAACTAATGTGAGTAATAAAAGTGCTGGAAGTAAAACAACCATGTAAAGTAAGGAAAGCAACAAAAGTAATATAAGGAAAGTAATGCAATTAATAAAAGTAACAAGTAACGCAAATGAGTAAAGAAAGAAAAGTAATGCAAGTAATAAACGTGCTGATAGTAACCCAAGTATGTAAAGTTACAAAAAATAATATAAGGAAACTAGCAAAAGTACAAAAATTAACATAAGTAACCTGAGAAAGAAAAGCAGTGAAAGTGAGTAATGCAAGGTAAACTACAAAAAATAAAAAAGTGCAGAAAAAGTAATGTAAATAACAAAAAGAAGTAAATGAAGTACACATTGTAAAAAATGCAAGTAAGGAAATGAACAAAAGTACAAAAACTACTGTCATGAAGACCAAACAATGACTTGATAACCAGTGATCATATTAGCAGCAGCACGATCTGTCATAGGTTATTGTGCAGATTACTATGTGGATACATTTGCATAGTAAAGATAGTGTGAAAGAGAACAAAAATGAAATGATTTTATGACATGTACAGTGTATGTGAATAAACATACTATGACTCCAAGGTTTAATGTAGAAAACTGGTGACTGAGTCACCTTTGTGTCCCGTCTCTGACGGTGAGACAGGATGCCCTCGGGGTGTCTTCCTGTCCACACCCTCAGGGGAAATTTCCTCTCGATTGTGACCATGACAACAGTTACGAGGGGTCAAAAGCTCAAAAACACTTTTTAAAAGTTTTATGAGGCCCACCGTCATTGTTGGGATCACAGT
>NC_066876.1:4163184-4224293 GCF_022985175.1 Labeo rohita
GCTGTTTTAGTCTTACTCTACATTACTCAGCAGGGTTCAATGGAACAGAGGCTGTAAATGAAGATATATCTAATATATATATATGACCAGTTTATTATTAGAATAAAAACATTTATGGCATCAAGATAATGAGCAACCCTTGAGGTAACAGGTTACATTGCGATATGCAAGAAAGATTAAATAAAATGAACATTTTCAACCAACAAATGGACATCTCATCTTGTTAAAGTACAAATTGTACCACCATTGACTTTCTTGACTGCACCTGAGTTCAATAAATCTGACTCAAATCCTGTTTGAATTAACTTATTTTAAACATAAGAACAATCAGAAGTTAATAGAATTTAGTTTCAGTTACAAATTACAAACAAAAGCAACCTTAATGTTTCATCATAAAAAAAACAGCACCAGACTGAATTAAATCAAGTTTTCCAACACAACTTACTAATGATGACTTTGTTTTAAAATGACTTGGTCAAAACTTGTCTTGCAGACTGACTTTGAAACTCTTTTGAACAGTGTATTCAAAATGTCAGATTTATTTGATTCATTAGCCCTTTTCTAATGAAATAAATGTTGTGATAGTGCTTTTTGACCAAGCTGACATAAAAATTGTGGTAACGAAAGCCACCTTCATTTTCACTCCACTTTTGCTGTGTAATGTTTCGTCCCTTTTGCATTCCTCTGGTCTTCAATCTCTCGTGGTAACTTTGCGATAACTCTCAGGAATTCACTCCTTTTGCCTTTTTTAGACTCGTTCTCCATGTTTTGGTTGCTGTTAATGTTGTAGTGAGCAAAGTAGTTTCAAACTGTGTCATCTGTTAAAAAACAAAGAGAGAAAACAAAAAGGGAGACGCAACATAAATAACTGGGGAATAGTTAGTCAGGTTAAGTTGTTATAGTTACACCACATTAAGAGCGGACATGTGAGACGGCATAGCTTTGGGTGAGATACCAGTGTTGCCACTGGCGTCACTGTTTGGCTCAAATGCCAAATGTCAGTCGTAAACATCCCAGACGGCCTTCAGCGACCTGTTCAAAGAGAGTTACAACACGTGTCACCTCCAGTTCCAATCAAACCTCCGTGTCGTCAAGCAACTAGCATAAATGTTGCAGGATACTAGTGCAATATCCTGAAAATTCACTCCTTTTTACTTTTTCAAATTTTTATCCATAATACTGTACATGTATACACAATCCTTAACATTGTTTCTTCTTTAGATTTTTATTATGCATCTTGTATTTATGTGTGTACAATGGAACCATTATCAAGAAAATTAGCTCATAATCCATGTGAACAGAGCGGTTTAATCAAATTCTTCTGAAGAGATGCAATTGCTTCATATGTTGATGATCTAACAGGCTTTTATTTACATATAACATTGATCATTTGCTTGTTTGCGTGAAGCAAGTACGTCTGAGCTTCCATCTGACATATTTGAAAGAGTTTCTGTATAAGCGTTTATCACTATTTATATGAGAGTAAAAACCCAAATGAAATCTGTTCATCAGTGAAAATGATCTTGTCCCAAGGTTTTGGTGTAGTGGACTTTTACTGGAGGGACAGAAATCTCCCAGGTTCAGAATTTAAATTTTTGGGTGAACTAACATTTTAAATGTCTTAAATTCAGTCCTTCTTTATGGAAAGGCATTGAAAAGGAGATAGTATGCACATCTGAATGTGGCAATGCAAAAATCCAGTTTGTCAAAGGAGCGACTCTTTAGTGTCTCCCATAACAAGTTACAATCCATGGACCGCATCTGTTGACATGTTTTAAGTTACCACAGACATTTTTTTTTAACACGCATCCCTCAGTTTGTAAAAACAAACAAAAATCTAATGTAAGTGCTTTACTGTACACATGGTTTCTGTTTGTGCAAACTGAAGTTTTAAAGCACTCACTTGTGCTGAACCCAGAATGTTACTGTAAGGTTAAACTCTTCTTCAAAATGAATTATCTCAGATATAATAGCGTTATGAATCAGACATCTTGGAATTCAATGTAATTCAAGAAAATAATACAAATAATACAAATATAATGTAAACAATTAGATGTGTATCTATCTATATGTGACCCTGGACCACAAAAACAGTCATAAGGGTAAATTTTTTGAGATTTTAGCTGAGACACAACTATTTGAAAATCTGAGGGTGCAAAAAAAAAAAAAAAAAAAAAAATCTAAATATTGAGAAAATCACTTTTAAAGTTGTCCAAATGAATTTCTTATGCAATACATATTACTAATCAAAAATTACGTTCTGATATATTTATGGTAGGAAATTTACAAAATATCTTCATGGATCTTCATGATTTTTACTATTTCTATTTTGACCCATACAATGTATTTTAGGCTATTGCTACAAATATACCTGTTTTACTTAAAGGGGTCATCATATGCCCATTTTCCACAAGTTGATATGATTCTTTAGGGTCTTAATGAAAAGTCTATAATATACTTTTGTCAAAAATTCTCAATGGTTTTGTAAAACAACACCCTTTTTACCATGATTTTGCTCTGCAAAAATCATCTCATTCTGAGGGATTGTTTCTTTATATGCAAATGAGCTCTGCTCGCCCCGCCCCTCTCTTCTCTCTGCTGCTCTGAGAGATTGTTTACTTTGTTTACTGCTGTGTTTAGTACCATGGACGTCTCTAGGCCATTTTTAGGGGGGGCTATAGCCCCCCTAGACTGACTACTCTGCCCCCCTAAAATTTTGCGATTAGCTCCATTAACTGTACACGAATTTGTGAATGTCTAAGTCCCCTTTAAATTTCATATGAAAATTGCGGCAGACTTCCATCGGCTCCTCCCCGTCTTTCTTTTAGCACATTCTTCATATCGCAGGCCACGGTGGTGCAGAGCGATATACAAAGAAAAAGGTCTGTGTTTATCGATAGATTGTTATAATATCTGCATCTGTGCAGTTTAAATACAATATATAAAATATCATGGGGGAGCAATCGGTTTCCCATCTACTGTAGCCTATGTTTTCGCTGTGTTCACCCCTCATCACACCACAGATGTTTCCTCCAGTGAAAATGAAGCACATAAGCACATACTTTATAAAAATATCATGTTGCCATTTTCATTTAAAAATTTAACTTTCAATAGTGTCTAGTGCATGTGGCAAAGATGTTTGCATACTTCAGCTAAGGAAAGAGGCTTGTGCTAGAAATGTAAACAGTAAAAGTTTGTATTTGTACAGTAAACAGGTGTGTGTGTGTGTGTGTGTGTGTGTGTGTGTGTGAGATCAGAAAGACTTGTATTTGGCTTATTCAGTAAACAAATATTATACCTATCTATACAATACAGTGGAATATTGCAATAAGTATAGGATACCACCCCTATTAGTCAAACATTTATTTTATTTTATTATGTAATTATTTATTTTTTGATATTATACCCTCATTGGGGGCTGAGCCCCCCTAAAATGAAAATCCTAGAATAGCCCGTTTAGCGCATTTAGCCTTGAAACTTGCTAACTAGTATGTTATTAGGAAAGGTGATTGCAGAGATTCATAAAAAAAAACCTTATACTCACTTCTGCTGTAAGTGAAGCTGGATCACGAATGATGTGAACATAGACGGATATATGTAGATCGGGAGGCGCATTCCCTTCACAAACAAACATAATCTACTGCATCTTCAGCGGCTCAGATGTCGGGAGTAAATGACGACCACTATGTTCATTATTACATCCAGCAACACAACACCTCAATCGCTCAATCGGAGATATTCTTGTCTAACTTACATCCCTGCTCCGACATCGAAACAATGGAGGTCGGACTGTTACAGCTGATCTGAGGTAAGAGCTCATGTCAATCAACTATCGTGGGAGTGGCCTCTGTGGGTGTGACGCCACAACGACAGGCATCTGAGAACGGCTCGATTTGAAAAGGGGATATTATTTTTACAGATGAATTAAAAACCACTTCATGGATTTTTATCATTATAGGGTAGATTTGTACATACACTGCCAACACACATTAATGTTCAAACAACATGAAAAAGTGAACTTAGCATCCGATGACCCCTTTAAGACTGGTTTTGTGGTCCAGGAACACATATAAAAAATCTGACTTGTGTTTTAATTTATCCACATTTTCATCTTAAAATATCACCTCTCTTTTAAAATGGTTGACTGGAAATCAAAATATTTTTTAGGTGTCAGTAATTTGTTTTATGAAATTCGCCATGTTCCTTCAGTACACTCTGTCCTCATTCTTAGGCTATCCAAAATGTAGATGAGTTTGTTTTTTTCATGGGAACAGATCTGGAGAAATTCATCATTAACATCACTTGTTCACCAGTGGATCCTCTGCAGTGAATGGGTGCCGTCACAATTAGAGCCAAACGGCTGATAAAAACATCACAGTAATCCACAAGTAATCCACACCACTCCAGTCCATCAATTAATGTCTTGTGAAGTGAAAAGCTGCACGTTTGTAAGAAACAAATCCATCATTAAGACGTTTTCAACATCAAACCATTGCTTCCAGCTATAATACAAGAGTCCTCTCTCCATAATAATGATTCCTCCAGTGAAAAAACTCATCTGGTCTGAATCAGGAAAGAAATACGCACCAATCAAGCACTGTATACAAGCAAAACCGTCCAGAACAGTTCTAAAGAAACACGCTGGTCGATTTTGATGTGGAAGGACAACAGGGAATGAATGTTTTCACTGGAGGAAGCGTTATTATGGATTATGGACTCCATATTTTGGCCACAAGCAATGATTGTTCTTACAAACATGCAGCTTTTCTTGTGGATTACTGTGATGTTTTTATCAGCTGTTTGGACTCTCATCCTGACGGCACCCATTCACTACATTGGTGATTAAAAAAAGAAACTTATCTACATCTTGGATAGGCTGAGGGTGAGTACATTTTCAGCTAATTTTCATTTTTAAGGAGAACTGACACAGGATATCCACTAAATATCTGCTGAGACTTTATTTGATATTTGATATCGAATGCAGTGGCATTTAAACGAGGTTTAAGCGTCCAAATACCTCTTGAGGCCAGTGTAACATGTTTTAATAAATGAGTGATTATGCACCTGTGGGAGCAGATGAATGCTGTCTGCTGCTCTTGATGTTCAAGAAAATTGTGTAGGAATCATAAGCAAACAAGATCCCAGCCAGCAGCCCGAATACCTGGGAGAGAAGATGAGTATTATTATAAACAGATGCCAGTAGTGCAAACTAATGAATCGGATTTGATCATGAACAAATAAATATAGCATTTTTTGATGCTGAATGTTGGATGTCTCACCCCGCCAGCAATGCGAGCCCCGTCCCCAGATCCGCCGATCACACAGATCAGAGAGGTAATGAGATACAGTGCTGCACCGATTACTGCACGAATAAGATCCTGACAGGACAAACAGAGAAAAGGTAAGCGGTGCTCACACATTCGCTGGACGATGATGTAAGTGTGTGTGTGAATTCATACTCACGCTCCAGAGCCAATTCACCACCAGGAACTGTTTGTCCAGCTCCATCATGAAGACAATGAAGAAAATGATGGCAAAGACCATCTCGCAGATGGCGACTGCTGAATAGCCGCCATACATAGATGCGGCGTAACAGATGAGGACGATGAAACTCAGGAGCTAGAGAAAGCAGACAGACATGCAGTTTAATAACTTAAAAAAAACTTGATTGCATCAATGGTTTAGCTAGGTTCAGCTGGTTAGCATTAGCCCTTGCTGACGAATGCCGTACATATACATTTCTGTAGATAGCCAGGTTCTCTACTGCATTATTATTATAGTTAAAATCGTCATAAAAGGGAAGCAGTGACAGATCTTGGTAACACTTCAGCTTAGAGACCAATTCTCACTATTTATTAGTTGCTTATTAGCATGCATGTTATTGGCTGCTAATTAGCACATATAAATTATATACTTATAATGTCTTTCATGTCTTATTCTGCATAACCATATTTTAGATCCCTTAATCCTAAATTTGTGACCCTGGACCACAAAACCAGTCATAAGGGTAAATTTTTCCAAATTGAGATTTATGCATAATCAGATTTATACATAATCAATGCTTTCCATTGACGTATGGTTTTGGTTGAAAATCTGGAATCTGAGGGTCCAAAAAATCAAAATATTGAGAAAATCACCTTTAAAGTTGTCCAAATAAAGTTCTTATCAATGCATATTACTAATCAAAAATGAAGTTTTGATATATTTACAGTAGGATTTTTACAAAATATCTTCATGGAACATGATCTTTATTTAATATCCTAATGATTTTTGGCATAAAGGAAAAATCAATAATTTTGACCCATACAATGTATTTTTGGCTTTTGCTACAAAATACCCCAGCAACTTAAGACTGTTTGGTCCAGGGTCATTTTTAACAACTACCTTACTATTAATAATCAGCAAATTAGGAGTTTATTCAGGCAAAAGTCAGTTATTAGTTAGTTAATAGTAAGAATTGGTCCCTAAACTAAAGTGTAACCCAGATCTTTTTTCTGTATTCCATATTTTCCATTTATTTTCCTCAAGAGAAGCTTGTCATTTTCACCAGATGATAATTTAAGCATTAAAAAGAAAAACAAATTGAAACACATATGGATGCATTGATTATAATAACATCTATAACATGAATATTTTAATTGACACAATTTTCTGCATGTTCATTTTATTCTGACTTTAACAAAAACCAAAACTAAATGACAACTGAAAAAAAAACAACTTAACTTTGACTGAAACTGAAAACTGAAACTAAAGTACATCTTACAAACTGAAACTAATTTGAAATGACTCCAAAAGATTCCATAATTATTTAAAATAAAACAACAAATTGCCACAAATGACAAAACTTGCCATTTTTGATACATTTAAAATGTTTGATTCATGGTAATTTGATACATTATAAAACTTCAAACCACTACAAACAGCCTACATTAAACATTAAATTAAACCAATTAATTAGGCAGCCCTAAAATGGTAAAACTAAAAATACAATAAACCAAAACTAGAAAACTAAATTTAAATAAAAACTAACTTTGAAATTCAAATCTATAATGGCCCTGCTTCATTGACAGTCATTCAAAAATACATTTATATTTCATAAAATATACGGCTTTGGTTTTCTATCCATATGCCTCCACTTCTAGTAATCTGCAATTAATATACTCATATTATATAAAACAATCCATAATAAAACGTTCAAAAGTAGTTTCATATTTCATAAAATACACTGTTTTGATTTTCTGCCCATATGCATCCAGTAGTATTAAAGGATGAGTTCAGTTCAATAATAAAAATGTTCTAATAATTTACTCACCCCATGTCATGACTGACATTCCAGGATTTTTCACCACATAGTGAACTTCAATGGGAGCCATCGGGTTGAAGGTCCAAATTGCAGTTTCAAAAGGCTCTACATGATCGCAGCTGAAGAATAAGGGTCTTATCGAGCAAAACAATTGGTCCTTTTCTTAAAAAAAATAAAAAATGAATATACTTTTTAACCACAAATGCTCATCTTGCACCAGCGCAGCCTCACGCATTACGTAATCGCGTGTGACATACCTTTTCGAACCAAAGTACACAGATGAAGAGCTAACCATGCTTGACCTTTCCTGATTACGTAATGCGAATTCACGCATGCACATTGCAGAGCTAGTGCAAGATGAGCATTTAAGGTTAAAAAGTATATACTTATTTTTATAAGAAAATGACTGATCATTTTGATAGATACGACACTTATTCCTCTTCAGCCCTTTGAAGCTGCATTGAAACTGCAACTTAGAAGTTCCAACCGCTGGCCACCATTGAAGTCCACTATATGGAGAAAACTCCTGGACTGTTTTCCTAAGAAACCTTCATTTGCGATCAGGAATGTTTTATTCTGGAAGTGAACTAATCCTCTAATTTGCACTAATTTAGCTTGTTCAGTTGTATCTTGTATAAGATGTATAAAACGCCAGCATGTATGAGTGCTTTCTTTGTTATTTCCCTAAACGTCTTTGGCTTTTTAGTGTGGAAATTCTCCCTCTCCAGTACGTCACCCATGTTTGCTGCCAAATCACCAAAGCTTTCTACCACTGTTTACTACCCACAATTCATCTGAACGTGCCATCTGCTCTAGGTGTCACTTAACAGCGCAGCTCTGAATCTCTCACATCCTCTAAAGTTTGTGAAGCTTTTTTAAGTTTGATTACTAAAACACGTGGTGAGGACTAAAGGCACGGATGTGAACACAGCACAGTTCAAGCAGAGCAAGTTTGTAGATGAGGTTGAAAGTCCTTATTTGGTTATAAACTAAGAACTATTATAAGAATACTTTTGGGAGTGCACGACTATTATGAACGTCTAATCAAACCAGCCCATAAACTCAAACACTGCTGTGCAGATCTAAATAAACACTTTCGGCTACAACTAGGAAAACTTAGTGGAGATTATAGTCAGTGAAAAACTTGGACTGTAGTGTAACAATCTATGACTAATGGTTTGTTTTTAAAGAATGAGAAGTACGCAGATTGAAATAAGATTACAGAGTTTTCATCATGCTCAAAATTGTAAATCTACACTCTAAAAAAAGATGGTTCTTTACATGTAGTAACAGTTCTGTTTAGAACCACAGCATCCTAAAGAACCCTTTCAATGCTGGAATGGTTCTTTGTGTCAGAGTTTAGGGTTCTAAATTGTTTTCAAATCTGTAACTGTCAATGCACCTCATTACTGATTTACTGGAGCTCAAAGATCCAACTACACAGACTGTCAACGCACTCTTAACAAGTAAATGATTTCATTCTTAAATTTAAATACAAATTTAAACACCATTAAGGTCCTATAGCATTTTCAAAGTACGGTTCTTTATGAAACCCTTTAAAGAGGGTTCTATTTAGCTCCAAAAAGGGTTCTGCTATTGTTATAAGCCGAAGAACCCTTTTCTAGCACTGTTCAGAACCATTTTCTTAAGAGTATACTGACAAGTCTAATGAAACATTAAATTAGTTCAAAGGTTTCCACTGCTTCCACTTATTTTTCTTTCATATGTGTTGGAAGGGCAGTACAGGTGTTCTTGCATGATTCAGTTCCTCCTGAAGTGTTATTTATGTTGCCATGGTTGATGGTGGTGTTAATGATTTGTACATATGCCACTGTGAAACACCTGTGCCTTGTGTTTGCTGCCACAGTAACAACTGATAAAACACACGCAAGTGTGAAGATTATGACTGTTTTCTCAAACAGGAAGATTCTCAATGTGTTAGGAGGCAGGTTTCCTGTTTTCTGTCACTTGGGGAAACAACAAAGTAATGTTACCATGGCAATATCTACCATAAACATTGAATGAATAATGATTTTCTATATCTATGTAACTGATCTTACTCTGAACTGAAATGTTCAAACTCGACCTTCCAGTAAAATGAAAGACATTTCTCTGATGACGTGTGCAGGGCTTTTCCAATCATTGATTCTGCTTAAGCACCAACTCTTTATCGTAATCCACTGCAAGTTTACATTCAGCCATTCCACATCGTAGTCCCCAAAATATATTTTTTTATTTTTCCTCTGATTTACATCACAATATAGAAAAGATCTGTTGCTACTTCATTTGATTCTGACTTTACATCAAAACCGAATCAAAATTCACTCTTTACTTTCTCAACACACATTCCTGTTGTTGTCAGTGATTCATTGGTGCATGTTATTGTAAAGCAGGGATCTCCAAACTCAGTCCTGGAGGGCCAGTATCCCACAGAGTTTACCTCCAACCCCAATTAGACACACCTGAACAGGCTAATCAAGCTCTTGCTAGGCATACTAGAAACACCGAACAGCTTAGACAGTGTTTCAGTGCTGCCGCGCCCCTTGTCAAAGAAGCAAGTTCTGTGTACAACTGTTAGCGCAAACTAGATTAAAGTGATTCTTATGTTTTAAATATGGATATTTTTCTTACAAAAATGCATTGATTCACTACAGCAGGCCTTTATTAATCCCCTGGAGCCGTGTGAGGCACTTTTTATTATGAATGGATGCATATTATTTGGACTTGTTTTGGACTGATGAGGAGAAACACCCATCTATGCCGTTCTAAAGCTTGGGAGCGCCAGGATAAATTTTTTAATATAACTCCGATTGCATTTGTCTGAAAGAAGGAAGTCATACACACCTAGGATGCATGGAGGGTGAGTAAATAATACTCTACAGTAGTGTTATGTCCTATCGTCAGCCTGCGAGATCACCGATACATGATATTATTGTGCTAATGTATTTAATGTCAATCAATTATCGTGGGAGTGGCCTCTGTGGGTGTGACGACACAACGACAGGCATCTGAGAACGGCTTGATTTGAAAAAGGGGATATTATTTTTACAGATTAATTAAAAACCACTGCATGGATTTTTTATCATTATAGGGTAGATTTGTACATACACTGCCAACACACATTAATGTTCATACAACATGAAAAAGTGAACTTAGCATCCGATGACCCCTTTAAGCCCTAATAGGCTATATGACAGATCAGAGCAATCCTTTATTTACTAATTTAACATGAAATCATCAAATTGCTACTCCATATCAATCGCATACAACGAAAGCCCAGAAGAATTAGAACAATCATTTACACACAATAAATAACAGAGCATCACATCTATACAAATTTTCCCCAGAACGTTCTCGCGACCCGGTAGAAATTCTTCCACGGCCCGGTAGTGGGTCGTGACCCGGTGGTTGGGGACCTCTGACTTATGGTACCGAGAGTGTTTTTGAAATTGCATAAACTCGCGCTAGGCTAGGCTAGCCAGTGATGTTCTTTGATAAGGTAAATGTTCTTTGCTTGTTTTCTGTAGCTGCTTTTTGTAAGGAAATGTCAGCATTAGTAACTTACAATGTTTCTATTCAATTGTTATCATGTTAAACACAAATTTAGTCGTATTGAAAACATTAGGCTGCTTTTAGCCTTATGCTGGTGTTGGTTCATTTGCCAGCAATGAAACTAAGTATATAAATAATATTAAATAATATTAAATAAATTAGCACGATAATATAGTGTATCGCCGATTTCACAGGCTGACGATAGGATGACATGAAAATTAAGCATATTAGTCAACACTATTGGGCAACCTTGTTCTAAAGGAGAAAAAAAAAATGTCTTCACATTCTTTCATGAAAATGCATTAACTCTGAAACCATTTTCCTTTCTCTGAGGTTATTTCAATCCTTCCCTTCCAGCCTATTTATCAGCTTCCCGTATCAACAGATGCTGATTATATAAAAAAAAACAAAAAACAAAAAAGATAATGCATGAAATTGCTGTGTTGTCGCACAACAGGAAACCACAATTCCAGGTTCTTTTGCTTGATAAGCAGGACTTGAATGATGATCTGTTAAGCATTATATACTACCAGTCAAAAGTTTTTGAACAGTAAGATTTTTAATGTCTCCTGAAGAAGTCTCCTCTGCCCACCAAGCCTGCATTTACTTGATGCAAAGTACAGTAAAAACAGTAAAATTTTGAAATATTTTTACAATTTAAAAGAACTGTTTTCTATTTGAATATATTTTAAAAAGTAATTTATTCCTGTAATTTCAAAGCTGAATTTTTAGCATCATTAATCCAGTCACATGATCCTTCAGGAATCTTTCTAATATGCTGATTTGCTGCTATTGAATGATTTCTGAAGGATCATGTGACACTGAAGACTGGAGTAATGATGCTGAAAATTTAGTTTTGAAATCACAGGAATAAATTACATTTTAAAATATATTCAAATAGAAAACAGTTATTTTAGATAGTAAAAATATGTACTGTTCTTGCTGTATTTTGGAACAAATAAATTCAAGCAGAAGATAATCTTACTGTTCAAAAACTTTTGACTGGTAGCATATATATATAATCTGTTTACATTTAGTATGCATTTGCCAGTTCATCCAAAGCAACGTACATTGCATTCAAAGTAAATTCAAGGTTTATCAATTCTTGCTTGAAAATTAGGTGTTTTAACCACACAAACAGCACATGAACTCATTTTCACCTCAGTTTGATCCAAACAGCAACAGAATTTCAGTTCTTTTTGTGGCACAAAATGAACCTGGAAGTGGTGTTGCAGAGTGTTTAAAGACAGTGACATCATCTATACTGACTAACAAGTCTGTACATCCCTACTGGTGACGCTTACCTCATATACAAAAGAGACTAACAAAAATAGTAGTGCACTGATCACATCATATCCAGTCAAAAGTGCAACTAGCCTGAGGTTAACAAGTTAAATGCTAACCTTATTCAGAACAACACTTAAACCATAAACATAAACCATTTTTAGCACAGACAGTTTCGTTTTCAGCTAAGCTCAGAATACCAGACAGCCAAAGAGCTGAGAAAGGCATTTTTCCATCAAGGGTAGCCAGTTTAAAACCCAGTCTTATCTCTCCATGCCTTTGAAATGAAGCCAGCATGAGCGCACATAAATACACTGCTGCCAGCAGAACGACTGCTGTTTGACTTAAACCTGCTCAGTTTGACAAACCCTGCATTCACAGTTCCCCACGCAGCTGCACGACTACAACCTGGTCTACAAACTGTCCCAAACTTTGAAAAGCTGTTTTGTCACATCATTAAATAAATAAATGAAATATAACATATAACTATGCATTTTATTTCAAATAAATTTAAGGCTCATTCTCAAAGGCACATGCCTAATTACCAATATAAATATCTGATAACGTTTTGTTTTTAAATGTATGGTTTTCCTTAGCATGACTGCTGAAAGTAAGCTGAAGCCAGTCAGCAAATTTTCATGTTACAAGCCCATTTTAATGATCGCAGTTTAACTATGTTTGTAATAGGGTTGAAAAGTTGTTGCACAAAACAGGTTTTAAAACAGGAATGTCAAGCGTTGTTTATTTATTTCTTTGAAACGTATGATTTATTACAAGGTGCACACAAACTAAGTGATGCTACCAGTATCTATATAGATTCCTGATTACTGTAGCAGCATTAACAGTAACCACATATTTAGATTTGTCTGCGATCAGCCAGTGAACAATCCATATTTGTTGATCAATAATCTGAATATTGGAAAGACGCATCAGTCTAGAATTCTTCCCCACTTTATATGCCAGTTACGGCCCTGAAGCTTTCGGTCTGAGGTGACTTAGGGAGGAATTTAGGGAGAAGTTAGAAATTAATTTTTTGAAGATTCTGAAAGAAATGCAAAAACTTAAGAAAACAAACAAGAGATTTACCATATTGTTCTGAATATATAATGATATTTTCTTTGTGTCAGGGCAACAGTTCATAGAACAAGAAATAAACATTAAGTGATATAAACTGTAGAGACAACATTGTCTTTTTCGCTAAAGAAAACGGTTACAAACAAAGCCATGTTGTACGTCTCTGCAGCAACACACAGCACTGTTTTCTTACCAAATGAATTTGCTTTTTGAACAAATCCGATGAGTCAATGGTTCCCTGATCCATTCGTTAAAAACAATTACTTTGTTCCTGAATAAATCATTCGTTTTGAAAGAACTGATTGAATAAATGACTCACTTATTAAGACCTACTGTTAGGCCTAATTTTGGTTTAATATTTAAAGGTATCATTCCATTTCATATATCATTTTATATTTCTATATTCCACTTTTTATATTTAAAACAATCTCATAACATTATTTATTCAATTTGTAGATGCAATTGAATTTTTTTTTTGTTATTTATTTATTTATTTATTGGTTAGCAGAAGATATGAATGGCTGATAAACTTAAAAATTTAGTAGCCAAATTGGCTGGTGAGTGAAAAAGTTAATTTCAACCCCTAGTTGACACAGCATAGGTGGAACAGCAGTCCCAAACTAGTTCTTGGTAAGAGCCAATGGAGTCATTTAAAAATACACAAAATAACACAAAGTGAAATTTTGGGGTTATAGCGCAATACTAACATAAACTGTTAATGTTAATGTTATGGAAACTGTTCCTGGTTAATTGAACGGACATCATACATGCATGCAAAACCTTCCCAGCTAGTATTAGTTACGTAATTTACTGGTACTTTTTGGTAATTTCATAATTTACCAACATAACCACGACACTGCATGCCCATACTTTCTTTTGAGCTTTATTTTTAATGAAATTATATACTGAAGAGTGTGTGCAATGAGCACAGTATTAATTTTTCTGAGGTGAAAGAAACTTTATAATTTCATAAAAAGTGACGCATCAGTATAAAAGTGCGATGCATCGGTTTAAAAAAGTGTGCTTTAGATACAAGTTGATTGATAAATAAAAACTGATTTATTTATATATAATTATTAGTAGATGAGCTATACTTTTATTATTTATTTTTTCGATTGCATCCCACTGCATTTAATTGCATCAAAATCAGATCACACTGCATCATAATGGGGTGAATCGGATCGGAATATATTGCATCTCATTGGTAGCTGCTTCATATCTTTAATACATCGTATCATTGGCAATGGATTGAGGTGCGTATCGTGTCGGCAAGACGAACATCCCTAATTTCCATGAAAATAAACACTTATATTTGGAACAGTACAGTACTAGCTCTGTTAATTTAATACAAACACAATTTTGCAACAAACAAAGAATGCATGAACATGCCTACAAGGCATTATAGCTTTACAAACGTCATTATATTGCCTCATTTGAATAAATGTAAAGCTGAGAAAATTACTTTTTAATTTTGATGTTTAACCTCACACTAGAAAAAAATTCCAGAGCCCTGCATAGCAATTAAACAATCATTAAATCTACATCTCTGAATGACTCCAGAGTCATTATGCCCAGCCCATGCCTGTGGGCAGCAAGGAGCGCAGCGGAGCGGGCCATATGATGTCATCAGGCACCCCTCCTTCATGCACATATGTATCAGAGGCTTTATGAGTTGTGGGGACTGGCACAAACTGCCTCTATGAGCCTCACAGGCAGACTGAACTCTAGCCGGTACACAATGAAGCTCTATTCAAGGATGCAGCGCTGCCCCTTTAAGAACACTCACTACTGAGGGCTCCGGGCTGCACAGGGTCACGAGGGTGAACGGATAAATAAGGAAACACCAGAAATAAAGAATATCTAATGCACCGAAAACATTCAGTGTAACACTACAGCAAATGCACAAACCATGGTAAATATGAAGTCTACTGTACTTCGTTACAGTGCATATATTACAAGGAATATTCAAAAAAATGATAATTTGGCAAACACGCACTTAGCAATGGCAAGGCGCCCACTACGTGTTTGAGTGATACTAGAGCAAACATTCTTGCATGTGTTTACATTTGTTTTTATTTAAGTCGTCAAAGCATAATAGAGCTATACAATACATCAGTCATCTACTCTAATTCTCAGTAAAAGTCCTAGCTTGCATGGCTTCTTACAGTAAGCCACTAGGCGTGTTGTTTTACTTGCCTGTGACTCAACATGTTTGGATGTGGGTGTGTCATAATGACAAAACTGAACTCTTGAAAATGAGTGCACAATGTTCAATGTCCATGACTTTAACTAGCAATTAGTTGTATAGCATGCTATTATTCCTCATAGTAACAGTAATCTGTGTCTGTTAGTTATTAGGTAGGTATTCCATCGGATGTCACGACAGGCCAAGAAACAAATTCAGAATATTTTGATATGGATTCAACATGCTGATATTTTTCAACAGGTTGCAAGAAGTTGGGCATGTGAATTGTGGTGAACTAGGAAAGCTTCCTTCATGCATATATAATAAAGTCGGGCCGGTTTATCATTCTGGCTTTTATCTGTGTTTTCTCTAATGGTTTATGTATTTAATGCAAAGGCATAGTGAGTTAATGGGTTTACCAAAGTCCCCCTGTCAGCTCTGTTTTTTATTGCCTTGCTAACAAGAACTTTTTAATGCAGTTTTATTAATTTGCATTTTTTTACAATATGGAGAGCTACAGAATACAAATGCTTAGTTTAAGGAATTAGTTCACCACAAATGAAAACTGTCATCATTTATTCATCCCTGTGTCTCATTTTATTCTTTCAGGGAACACAAAAGCAGAAGTTTTGCGGAACAGTTTTTCAGTGGAAGCAAAAAGGAACCAAGGTCTGTCAAGCTTCAAAAAGAATGAACGTCATCTGACGACTTGACAGACAAGTTTTAAGTAAGGACGAGATATAAAAATGCGCTGTGATAGAGGAGGAATTTCAATAACTTGTTACAGGATTGTGCATCATTTAGAACTGAATAGAAACAGACTGGCAGACAAACAGACAAAACAATCAATGGACAGACAGACTGACATGTAGAATAATAGTCTGATAGAATGATAAACAGACAGACAGAATAATACATAGAATGACTGACAGTAGAATAAATTTGAGTACTTCCTCAATTGCATTTTGCCTGTGTCTAATAATAAGTGGCACATCATATGTGGCTTCATTCACTGTAAATGCCGCTCCACATAAACATATATCATTTACATGCGTGGACAGTCTCAAACTCCATCTCTGCATATGCTGCGAGTCTTTAACGGTTTTATTCAATAAAGCCATATAATTACTTGTTAATTTCATAACAGAAGCAACCTGCTCTGTCTTGTCTGTCGGCGTGTTGTCAGTTTCTTGTATTTTTCACTGTGTGAAAATATGATGTGTAGTGCGAGAGTGGCATTTTTTGTTGGAGGGCAGGTTTTTGCGAAGGGTCAATTGACAGACAGTTAGATAGAATGACAGAATGAAATAACCACAGATAGACAGACAAAACAAACAAACATATAAACGTATGACAGACAGACAGACAGATAGACTGAAAGAATTATAGGTAGACAGACACAGATGGAATGATACAAACAAACATATTAATATACAGAGAAACTACAGAAAAAAAACACAAAAAGACAGAATTAACAAACAAATACAGAACAAGCAATGAACAAACAGAGACTGATAAATAGAATGACAGATTGTTGGAAAAATAAACAGACCGACAGACAAAACTAACAAATACAAACAGAACAAACAATTAAAAGGCAGGTAGTTAGATAAAGAATGACAGAACGAAAGAACCACAAACAGACATACAAAAAAAAGCATATGAACGTATAATAGACCGATAGATAGATAGATAGATAGATAGATAGATAGACAGATAGATAGATAGACAGATAGATAGATGGATAGACAGATAGATAGATAGTTCCTGGAGGGCCACAACCCTGTACAGTTTAGATTCAACCCTAAATAAACTAAACACACTTAATATCTAAACACACCTGATCCAGCTAATCAAGTCATTTAGGCTTATTTAAAAACTACATGGTACGTGTGTTAGAACAGGGTTGGAACTAAAGGTGAGTTTGACACCTGTGAGGTAGACAGATACAGACAGACAGAATGATACAAACAAACGTATGAATGTACAGACAGCATAGGCGTAATTTATGGGTGGGACGGGTAGGAAATGTCCGCACCACTTTTTGTCATGGTCGATATTGTCTCCATCACTTTTTTGAAACATCTTGCAGCAAGGATGTACCTGATCCAGATGATGAAACATATATGACTTTTTTCTGTCATAGGCATAATTTACAGGTGGGACATGTCCCCACCACTTTTTGCCATGGCCGATATTGTCCCCATCACTTTTTTGAAACATCTTGCAGCAAGGACGTATCTGACGCAGATGATGAAACATATATGACATTCGTTTCTGTAATACGCATAATTTACGGGTGGGACATGTCCCCACCACTTTTTACCATGGCCGATATTGTCCCCATCACTTTTTTGAAACATCTTGCAGCAAGGACGTACCTGATGCAGATGATGAAACATATATGACATTTGTGTCTGTCATAGGCCTAATATACGGGTGGGACATGTCCCCACTACTTTTTTTCATGGTCGATATTGTACCCATCAGTTTTTTAAAACATCTCGCAGCAAGGACGTATCTGATGCAGATGATAAAACATATATGACATTCGTTTCTGTAATACGCATAATTTACGGGTGGGACATGTCCCCACCACTTTTTGCCATGGCCGATATTGTCCCTATCACTTTTTTTAAACATCTTGCAGCAAGGACATATCTGATGCAGATGATAAAACATATATGACATTCGTTTCTGTAATACGCATAATTTACGGGTGGGACATGTCCCCCTCCACTTTTTGCCATGGTCGATATTGTCCCCATCACTTTTTTGAAACACCTTGCAGCAAGGATGTACCTGATGCAGATGATGAAACATATATGACATTTGTGTCTGTCATAGGCCTAATATAAGGGTGGGACATGTCCATTTTTCTAATTTTTAAGGGGAAAAAAAATTGGATGTGAGCGGATTAGAACCCAAAACCTCCTACATGCCTAACGCAAATTCTACCAAATGTTTATTGCATATCTAAGCATTTATTCACTGACGTGAAGAACTTTGGGCCCAATACTGTCCTATAATAGTAAAGGCAAAAATGCCAAAAATAAATAAAAAGAGAAAGAAAGAAAGAAAGAAAGTGTCCCACACCGATTTTTTAAAACAAAGTTACGCCAATGACAGACAGAACTAATCAAAAAAGAACAAACGACTAAAAAACATACAAGAGACAGAACAATAAACAGAATGATAGACAGACAAAATTAACAAACAAATAAACAAATGTATGACAGACAGATAGACGGTTAGATAGACTATAACACAAATGTAAGAATGATCTACATACAGAATGAATAACTGAACCATCAACAAACATACAACAGACAGACAAGACTGACTGACAAAATGAATAAATGAACAAACAAGCATTAGAATGTGCAATATAGATTATTAAGTATTCAAAAGCCTGTTATGTTACAGCACTTAAACATTTTGCCAGGTTTTAATATCTTATGGCCTACAAAAGCTTCTTTCTATGCACTGAGGGCCGTGATAAGAGAGAACAGGCGCCTGGTCTCTACGGTTCCAGCAGATGTGAAGCCTCATGAACTCTGACCTCACACACACCATCAAGCACATGGTCTGCATTCCATGCCACCTCCTCCCAAAAGCACACACTAGTGTGTCAGTGTGAAGTTTCAAATGCCCCTGCGATGGGAGCTATTTCATTCAACAGCACTATTTATACCCTTTTCGCCCACTTCTGTTACTAGCCACACTGCTATACGCTTAAAACAAGACGGAATATGTACTGATCCAGTTTTATATTTGCATTTACAACCACATGTTATCTTAGTCAAAGGTTATGCTATCTTGAATACTGTTCCTTGAAAGCACCGGCACTTTCTTCAAATCTATTTTCAGCTCTTAAAGTAATAATTATGTGGTTTATTATGGTCAAAGGTTGACTGACAGTCAACCACTATTATATACTATTAAACACTATTAGACCAAATGTTCACCACATATGTTGTGGTATGAAATATAACAAATGCAGTGAGCTTGTTTGGCTCTGTTTACTTACTCAAGTGTGAATCAGCAGGTGAATTATTTTTATTTAACGGTCGGGAGCGTCTCCATGACAACAACGGTTCGTTTTAACCCACACCGCTTTGTTTATCAAACTTAAATGAAAACCCATCTCTCTGTGTAAGCGTCTTACGACACGAAATGTAAGTAAAGTCACAGTCATATTAAAAACTTACTATTTCAGCGGCCAGGATCGTTCCCTTTCGAGTTCGCACATAGCTCTTTAGTTTCTCCAAACAGCCTCCGAACGCATTTCCCTCAGTTTCTGCCATTCTGCAGATGTGTATGTATTCAAATATGAAGCCTAATCGTATTAGCAAACCTTCTCAAAGACGATTCTGTTAAAAGACTAAATGAAAACGTAGTTATTGTTTTAGTCCGTCAACTTTGACGCAGCCCAACTTCTTCGCGAACTTCCTGACTGTGTCGGACTGTCACAGAGTGGCAGCTAAGACTGGAAAGCGTGAGTGTGCGGGGCGTTGGCTAAAGCTGTAGTGTACTTGATCTTGTGTCTTGAGAGTAAATCACAGAGGGAGAGCAAACCACTAGAGGGAGAACAGTCTTATGCTCTGTGCTCATGTTTAGTGAGCTGCCTACCCAGACAAAGTTTGACAACGCCTACAAATGCTGCCTAAAAGTAGGTAGCGCGCCAGGTTTGGAAACACAGCCTGAATAATCATAGCTGCGAGCGGTGGAAACTTTCATTCAGCAGACCAGCAGAGCTGAGCTGTCTTTGAAAGACTGTTTATAACAAGGTTTCAAAATGGAAACTACAGTAGCCCTAGTTTAAAACTGCACTGGAAAACTAAAACGCTAAAACTTTAAAAAAATATACAACTTAAGCAAACAAATATGATATAATGTAATATAATATAATATAATACAATATACTTTTGTGAAATTATCGTCATTGTTTTACTGTGAGCTTTTGAGTTGTATTTTATTGTATTCTTTACTGTTTTTAAAAAACGACATTAAATGAAATTAGTATTGTTGTTGTTGCTGTTGTTAATAATTTATCATAGTAAATGGTAATGTGATTTTTTTATGGTACTGGTAATTATTAGGGATGCACTGAACTTTGTAGATAATAATAATAATAATAATAATAATAATAATAATGCTAAATAAATACATAAATAAAGTAACATTCCAAAAACAAAAAAATTATTAATGTCAAGCTTCCACCTGATCCGAGATTGATGTTATTGGGGGATGAATCAGTTCTTCAACTTGATCAAAGGAAGAATTTACGCTTAGTTAAGATGGCTCTGATAGCAGCAAAGAAATGCATAGCTATACAATGGAAATCAGTAGAACCACAAAGTCATATTGTATGGCTTAGGGAACTTTCGTCTTATGTTCCTGTTGAAAAAATAATGTTTAATCTGAAAAAAAAAAAAAAAAGTCATCAATGTTTGAAAAGATTTGGGGCAAATTTATTGAATACATAAATAATTTGGATGTTACATTGACTGAAAATGCTGATGTGATAATGTAACTCTGCTTTACTTTAATCTTTTATTTATTATCACTATCATTGTTTATTTATTTATTTCTCTCCTCTTATTTTACACATCAGGTCAATGCCTCACAATAATGTCCATTTAAGTGTTCTGTCTAGTGAGGGTGGGACTGGGGTGAAGGGTGGTTAGAAAAGTATGTTTACATGTATACTGAACTGATTCTGTTAATGGTTGATGCAAAAATAATAAATATATTGATTAAAAAAAAACATTCCAAAAACAAGTTTCTTAAGACAAAATATAATGCTTTTTTTTTTTTTTTTTTTTTTTTTTTTTTTTTTTTTTGAGTTTCGTGAGATTTATGTCAATCATTCAGTACTATGATGTGAATTAAAGTACCATAGTATTACCATTTGATACCATAACTGCACCCTGTTTCTGCCACAGTACGTTTTCGCAGCCAATAGTTATTTCTGTGAATTCTGTCATTTTCCCCTTTTTTTCTTTCTATCATTTCTTGCTTATTTACAGTTTACTTTTTTTAAAGTAAGACCAGAAGGAACTGTGAAGAGTTGTAATGAATGGTTTTGAATGGAGAAACTTACTGTAAATGCTTCCCATCTGGAATGTGTTTCTTTCTCCTGATTTACAGGGAGTGTAGCTGACAGAGAGAGAGAGAGAGAGATTTCATGGAAATATCATCGTTTATAGGTAACAATTTGATTTAAAGTGACACTGTGGAAATACTCCAAGAACTTTGGGTTGGGTTTGACGTTCTCCTGTGGGCAGACGCGTGGCACACACACACACACACACACACACACACATAGGGCTTTGTTTTGGCAACAGTAGTGAGTGATCATAAATGTGCTGCCATAAGCAGGGAGGACACGACAGGAAACCACACTTTTCTGGCTTGCAGCCTATTTCAAATCACCAATAAATCACGCTTGTCTTGCAAATGAAAAGAAACCATCAAGACATTAATCATTGTTCCATCACTGTATTGACAATAATCATGATATACTGTAGCACTTGTAACATTAATGCAAGGTATTGTTAGAAAGATGTTAATTAATACACTAATCTAAAAGAAATAATAATTCAGGTTTACAGTAAATTTGAAGTGGAATAGTAAAACCACCATTCAAAAGTTTGGGGTCAATTTTTATTTTTTTTCCTGGTCTCTAATACCTCTAATACCAAGGCTTTATTTCTTTGATAAAAATACAGTAAAACAGTAATATTGTGAAATATTATTACAGTTTCAAATAACTTTTTTTTATTGTAACATAGAGTCAAAAGTTTTTAAACAGTAAGATTTTTTATGTTTTAATGTTTTAAGCCTGCATTTACTTGTTCCAAAGTACAGCAAAAAAAACTAAAATTTTGAAACATTTTTACTATTTAAAATAACTGTTTTCTATTTGAATATCTTTTAAAATTTAACTTATTCTCGTGATTTCAAAGCTGAATTTGTAGGTTTCTTTAATCAATAGAAAGTTCAGAAGAACAACATTTATCTGTAATAGAAATCTTTTGTAACATTATAAAAAATATACAAAAAATAAAATAAAATAAAAAAAACCCCTAACTTTTTAAAGCTTTTAAATGGTAATTTATACTGTTACAAAAAGCTTTTTATTTTAAATAAGTGCTGATCTTTGGATCTTTCTATTCATCAAAGAATTCTGAAATAAAAGTGTAATCAATTGTTTTAAATAATAATAATAATAATAATAACTGTTTCTTGAGCAGCAAAATCAGCATATTAGAATGATTTCTGAAGGATCATGTGACTGGAGTAATGATACTGAAAATTCAGCTTTGATCAAAGGAATAAATTACATTTTAAAATACATTCAAAAAGAAAACAGTTATTTTAAATAGTAAAATATTTCAAAATTTTACTATTTTTGCTATACTTTGGATCAAATAAATGTAAGGCTTGGTGAGCAAAACAGACCTCTTTAAAAAAAACATAAAAGTCTTACTGTTCAAAAACTTTTGACTGGTAGTCTACTTTCAAATGTAATTTATTCCTGTGATCAAAGCTAAATTTTCAGCATCTACACTCCAGTCTTCAGTGTCACATGATCAGAAATCATAAAAAAATGATACATTTTCTTCAATTAATAAAAAACAGAATTTATTTGAAACAGAAATATTTTATAACAATGCAAAAGACTTTACTGTCGCTTTTGCCCAGTTGAATTGGTTCTTGCTAAATAAAAGCATTAATTTCTTTAAAAAAATATGTTACCATCCCCAGACTTCTGAAGGGTAGTGTACATATAAACACTCAAGATGCTCAATAACTGCATTATTAAACAAGATATTATATTTACTTTTATTAAGTTTCTAGATTTTAAAATTTAAATGCAGATTTAATTTCAGATATATATGCATTTAATTTTGCATACTTGTTAGCTCTAACCATCAAGTTTCCATTCAAGTCACATAAGTTACTAAATGTCTCCCTCTTCTGGTCTGAAAAAGTATCAACAATGTCTGTTGTAAGATCAGGAGTGATTTAATACAGTCTTGCATCCCTGGAGAAGTGAAAACGTTTCAGCTTTCAACTTTAAGATAAACATAACCAAACCTTATCATCATTATTCCTGTCACTTCCCTTTATGAAAAGCATGTGCTTAATAAAAAAATAACCCAAACACACTGGAGCATTAATGTCGTCACTCGTCGTTCTCTAACATGGTTTTATTTTGCATTATCAGATCATATAATGAGGGAGAGAAAGAAAGCTACATGGACCTTCATGTACAGGCAGAGAGACAGAGACGGCATTAAAACACCCATTTCAGTCTGAACAAAAAGCCAAAATGCACGGAAATTAATTTTCAGGAAGAATATAATTGGTCATTCACACTCATGTCTGAATAAGAGCATCAGTGGAGTTTCACAGCACTGGAAAAACCAAACATCAAGTACTGAAGCACCCATGATGAAGTTCACTATATTGTCCTACAAGCCGTTTTACAGCATCAATAATACATATGTGCTTTGGATTATAAAGGTTTAGACATTTACCCAAAACATAAAAGGAAATAAATCATGTGCATGTACACCTGTACTTCCTGTTTTTTAGTTTTCTAGTGTTACTCAGGATCTCTCCCTACCAGTTCTATCTAAGACTACTGACTTTAGTTAACACTTTTAGTAGTGATTGACACATTACTATTAACCTATTTGTGTTCTCATGAACCTTAAAAGAAAGTTTCACACAAATAAAAAAGAAAAACACACACTCGGTAGGAGGTTTAAGGTCAGTACTGTGGGTTGAATCGTGAAGTTGGTGTAGTGGTAATACAGGGAAAAACACCACTACAATAAATAAAAAGAAAACAAATGTGGAAACTACAAGTGAAACCACAAAAAAGCAACAGTTAAATTCACAATACAGTATATCTATTTAAATATAATTCATATTTACACCACACAGACAAACACATTCAGTATAATGTTACTATAATTCATATAATTCATTCAAACGGCTCCCCGTATGTAACATATATATATATATATATCATAGGTTTCATTCATTTTTTTGGTAGCATATTCAAGTTTTTCCTCATCATAATAGGATGGATAATCTCCCGCTGGATTTGATGTGAAATGAGGGTCTTACTTCTTCCTGGGTCCCAATCGTTTCCTCTTGGCTATGATTTAGTAACAACCCTGCTAAGATTTCCTAAGTGTGCTTTAGCCCTCACCCACCCCTTCCCTTTAAACCCACTGCTCATATAGAAAGACTAAAGAGAGAGAGAGGAAACAGAGCTAGTAGTTTCCATGCTGGCTGATCACATGACCGTCGTCTTGCTGTGATCTGTAAAGAAGACAAACGTTTGTATGTTTATTATTTGTATCACTGAAAATGCGTAAAAAATGAAAACAACAGTATACAAACATGTGTAAAATGTATTTTAAAAAGCATACGGTTATGCACATGGCACATTGTATTTTTGCAGCATGCAACATGTGCACAATATAGGTTTAGCATACTGGGCATTTGAGCCAAATTTACAACAAAACAAAAAAATTATAAAGTTGTTCTTTTTTTCTGTCAGTAAGATGAGGCAGTAAACTGATCACAAGTGACAGTAAATACTTTTATAATGTTTTTATAAGATTTCTGGTTCAAATAAATGCTGTTCCTTTCAAGACAAATCCTAAAAAATAGATCAGTTTCTTCAAAAATATTAATCTGCATAATTATTTTCAACACTGCTATCAGAAATATTTTTTCAGCAGCAAATCAGCATAGAATGATTTCTGAAGGATCATGTGACGCTGAAGACTGGAGTAACGATGCTGAAAATTCAGCTTTGCATCACAGGAATAAATGACATTTAAAAAAATATTAAAATAGAAACCCGTTACTTTAAATTATAATAATATTTCACAATATTACAGGAAAATAATGGTCACCAAAAGTCTGGGGCCACTTTAAAAATCTGTGAATTTTTTTTTATTTAAGCCTGGAAAGTTTTAGGATTCAAATTTGAGAATTTAATTTAAAGTACTTAAAATGACTTAATATCATTTTAAATGAAAACAGTTCTGATTCTGCACTATTTTTGTCTATTATGTTTTTGATTCCATGGAAACATAAGATGCTTTTTAAATCATTATCAAATTATGCTGAAGAACAAAATGTTCACATAACAAATACGTTGATTTTTCAATTCAGCTTTGTACTCTTTAATTTGTATGCTCATAATACAATTTATAAATTAAAAAAGTATTAAATTATATATATTAAAAAATGTTGCATGGATTTTCAGTAGTACGCACAGACATTTGGAGCACACTGTGTAATGTATGTACAGCTGAGGTCAAAAGTTTACCTACACCTTGCAGAATCCTTGCAAAACCTTGCAAAATGTTAATAATTTTACCAAAATAAGAGGGGTTGTACAAAATGCATGTTATTTTTTTAGTACTGACCTGAATAAGATATTTCACATAAAAGACATTTACATATAGTCCATACAATAAAATAATAGTTGCCCCTGTTCAAAAGTTTACATACACTTGATTCTTAATACTGTGTTGTTACCTGAATGATTTTTTTGTTTAGTGATAGTTGTTCATGAGTCCCTTGTTTGTCCTGCCCGCTGGTTTTTCAGCATTTTTGTGTATTTGAACCCTTTCCAACAATGACTGTATGATTTTGAGGTCTGTCTTCTCATAATGAGGACAACTGAGGGACTGCAACTATTACAGAAGACTCAAATGCTCACTGATGCTCCAGATGGAAAAATTATGCATTAAAGGAGAACTTTGCTTCCAGAACAACAATTTACAAATAATTTACTCACCACCTTGTTATCCAAGATGCATTTCTCCATTTTTCTCCATATAATGAATTTCATTGGTGCTCCGTTGGTGCAGCTTCAAAGGGCTCTAAACGATCCCAGCCGAGGAAGAAGCAACTATCTTTACATTTTCAGCACAAAAGCTTGTGTAGCATTAGCTCTGGGATACGTGCCCACGACACTGCGACTAGTAGAGAGTATGGCGAAAAACTCCATCTGATTTTCTCCTACAACTTCAGAAACGTCTGACATCATCGTATGTTTTTGTTTGTAAACAGCGTTTGACTTACTTGCACTTCCTTAGTCTTTGCACATTCGCTTTGTAAACACTGGGTCTGTAGATCTGCGTGACCTTTCGACGTGATTCAATAGTACATAGTGTCGTGAATGCGCATCCCAGAACCTGTGCTACACCAGCTTTTGTGCTTAAAAAGTATACCATTTTTTTTTCCGAAGAAAATTACCAATCGTTTCACTAGATAAGACCCTTCTTCCTCGGCTGGGATCGTTTAGAGCCCTTTAAAGCTGCATTTAAACTACATTTTGGAAGTTCAAAATCGGGGCACCATATCAGTCCATTATATGAAGAAAAATCCTGAAATATTTTCCTCAAAAACCATGATTTCTTTACGACTGAAGACAGAAAGACATGAACATCTTGAATGACAAGGGAGTGAGTAAATTATTTGTAAACTGTTGTTCTGGAAGTGGACTCAGCGTGAAAAGATGGATCTTAGAATCATACAGTCATTTGCTGGAAAGGGTTCAAATACACAAAAATGCTGAAAAACCAAAGAATTTGTGGGACCTGAAGGATTTTTCTGAAGAACAGCAGGCAGTTTAACTGTTCAGGACAAACAAGGGACTCATGAACAACTATCACTAAACAAAAAACACAGCTGTGGATCATTCAGGTAACAACAGAGTATTAAGAATCAAGTGTATGTAACTTTTGAACAAGGTCATTTATATAAATTCAACTATTATTTTCTCTTGCAGACTATATGTAAACGTCTTTTATGTGAAATATCTTATTCAGGTCAGTACTAAATGAAAAATAATATGCATTTTGTATGATCCCTCTTATTTTGGTAATCAATATTTTGCAGAATCTGCAAGGTGTATGTAAACTTCTGACTTCAACAGTATTTATGTGTTAAAAAAGTAGATACAGAAAAAGCAGCAGAATTTTACGTGCATCATGCTTGGTTTCAGGTCCTTTTCACTCACCAGTGCAGAGCTTGAGCTCACATCTCATTGGAGAAGGAGGTGGGCTCCCCCTGACCATACTGGTTGTAGCCTCCGCCTTCATATCCACCGCCCTGCTGGCCGTAGTCGGGCTGGTACCCGCCCTGTGAGCCGGCGTAAGGGTCCTGGCCATAACCTTCTTGTCCATAGCCTAGAAAAATAAATTTAGAGAAGAATATAGTGACGGTTTGATTGTTGCAAATATAATACCACCAAAAAAGTCTTGATAGCCCCATATATCAGCTTAGTCCAGACATTAAAACCCTTTCTCATATGAACTTATGCACTGTGATTGTACTGTTCAGTCTTTTGGTTGTGCTCACCCTGGGCGAAGGAGTCTGGTGCTGGCTGCTTCTCTCCTGAGGGCATGTAAGTGCCAGCAAAGGCTGCAAGCCAACCGGTCTCCTTGAAGACGAACCACAGGTTCCCTGCCCACAGCACCACATTACAGAAGCCAAACGCCTGTGGGAATCACAGAAATCAGCCAAAAGCTTACTTTCACATATGCATTCATTTGTGTACCCAAATACATCTACACCCTGCCTCACCTGATGAAACTACTGACTAAAAAGGTGTGGTTCACACTGATTTAGTACGTGTTTCCCTTTAGTAGTATTGGTAATCTGTATAACTGGCCATATAACCTTTTTAACGTCTGATCACAAATAAGATATGTTGCAGGAAAATAACTATTTTGACAACAAATTTGTTTTCTTGCCATTAAAAATTAACATTGTGGAAAAACATTCCTAGCTAGCATTTCAATGTTTATTCACAGATTAATCAATGTCATGGATCAAGATTGAATCACTGCATTATTTATATACTATTATGGATATATTTTTTTATTAATTTTCACTTTTATATTTTCAGTTTGAATTTTGATTTTAGTTTAAATTTTTGAAATCTTGTTATGTGCATTTGTCATTTTTGTTATGCTTTTTTAAAAATATTTCATGGAGCTTTATTTTTTTTTATTTCAGTTTTAATTTTAGTACTTTAACCTAAATTTATTTTATTTCAGTTACGTGCCAAGGCAGCATTTCTAATTTGTTTAATTTTTTTAAGTTTTTCATTATTTATAATATAGTTTTTCAATACTTATAATTTGTTTAAGCTTTATTTAAATTAACGTAAACAATTTTTTAAATCGTTTTAGTTAACAATAACAGTTCATTGTTGAATTTTGCAAATCGAATCAGTGTTGATAATGAAACATTGTTTCAATGTCTTTTTATTATGGATGAATTCAGATTCAATTATTGATTTATACAGGTAGGTATTTTGTTATGCTTTTTAGAACCATTTAGCATGAAATGTTAAAAGCTTAGATTATTTCAGCCACATTTCAGTGTTAACGTTCAGTAACATGGCTGGGTTTGTATATATTGTAGCGGGGCATAACACAGCATAATGATTATCAGTGCATGACCACATTATCATACAGGAGTCACATCACCTCGTCATTCCTCATTCACATAACGCTGAACCTGTCTGAATTACCCACATGTGTCACGGTGAAATTTTAGCAACACATTTAATATATGTGCAGAATGACAGTGTTAAAGTGTCTGTACTCACCACAGAAGTGTTTAGGCCGGACATCACGGGCTCATGGATTTCTTTGCAGCTGTTTTCCTCACGGTCACACGCAGGGATGAGGTTGATGACATCGTCAGGGTCAGTGGACCTCTTCACATCCGAGAGACCTTTGGCCCACGCTGCTGAACTCACCAACCACATGAAGGTGAAAATAGCTGTCACCACAAAATCCTGAGGAACGACAAAACGCAATTGTAATTCAGATTTTGTAATTGCCAATTTATTTAGTTTTCACTGGAATACACATCAGCATTGCACTTAAAAATAATCTTTCTGACATAATATGTAAAGACGTAAAGACTTTTTTTTAACCTTAGGGCTCCAACAGAAGTAAGATTTTCTTGCTGTCTTTTTATAGTGGTTCACTATATTTGCACTTTCATCAAACTAAATAGTTCTCAATAGTTTTCTCATAATTATTATAGAGAAATGTCATAGTGATCAGCTTGTTACAGGAAAAATATTATGCTTAGCACAAACCTAAGAATATTGAGTAAATAATGTAGAGGATGCAACTGTTAGTTATTTTGCTGTTAGACATTTTGCACTAATCCTCAGTCTCAAAACATATTTTGAAAGTATTTCGGGTGTTATCAAAAGGAAATATCATAGGTTGTTAAAACTGTTTGTAACGCATTACTATAGGCTTCCATTTGTTAACATTAGTTATGACACGGCTCCATGGAATACTTGATTCTGATTGGTCAATCACCACAATCCAAGGTTTGATATTCCCAGATAACAACCTGTAAAGACTAATAACACAGGCTCATCCGGGCAACTGCCTGCAGTCTGCGCTGTTTGCTTACTGGGAACATTTTTTCTTTGTGGAAGCTGGTTGGCTAATAAAGTATAAAACTCAATTCAATATAACAATGAGTACAGTTTTTTTAATGAATTATGTCATCCTGGTATCTCGGACTCGTTCTCTCGTTTCATACAAATGCAGCTGCTGACATTTGCGACGATTGTTTTGTACACTGTAATGGATTATAAGATAACAAACAACATGGTAAGATTTTGAAACATTTTTGTCTTAAATCAATATCTTTTATTCTATAATTATTTTATGTGGAGACATTTTGTGTAATAAGTGCTATGACTGCACCGTCTCACATAAATGTCCATCCTGTTTAAACTTGCTGCTTCTTAGGAACGTTCTTCACAGAAGCTTTTCGTTCAAATATTTCAACTCAGATCAAAGTTTTTATGTCTAATTATTTACTTTGCATCGGGCTATTCTGTGATAGCAACCGGCTGGGTGTACATTATCCCTTACTTAACCAGTGGATCCTGCAGTGAATGGGTGTCGTCAGAATGAGAGCTGATAAAAGCATCAAATAATCCACAAGTAATCCACACCACTCCACTCCATTAATTAACATCTTCTGAGAAAATCTGTGAGTTTGTAAGAAACAAATCCAGCATTAAGAAACTTTGAACTTTTAACATTTGCTTCAGGCCAAAATAAAGTCCATAATTCATAATAATACTTCCTTCAATAAAAAAGTCCTTCTCCTGTTGTCTCTCACATCAAAATCCACACACATATTTGTTTAGAACTGTTTTCGCCTGTAAATGGTGCTTGATTTATGCATATTTATCTCCCGATTCAGATGATTTAGCAATATTGTGAATGAGTACAGGAAGACAGTTGGAAGTTAAAAACTTAATGATAGATTTATTTCTTACAAACATGCAGCTTTTAACTTCTCAAGATGTTAACTGATGGAGTGGTGTGGATTACTTGTGGATAATTGTGATGTTTTTATCAGCTGTTTAAACTCTCATTCTGACGGCAATCATTCACTGCAGAGGATCCAATGATGAGCCAGTGATGTAATGCTAAATTTCTCCAAATTTGATGAAGAAACAAATTCATCTACATCTTGGATGACCTAAGAGTGAGTCAATTTTCAGGAAACTTTCATTTTTGGATGAACTAGTCCTAACACGAACCAACTTCTGCTGTAAGTGAAGATGGATCACGAATGATTCGTGCGAACATAGACGGATATATGTAGATCGGGAGGCGCATTCCCTTCACAAACAAATGTAATCCACTGCATCTTCAGCGGCTCAGATGTCGGGAGTAAATGACGACCACTATGTTCATTATTACATCCAGCAACACAACACCTCAATCGCTCAATCTGAGATATTCTTGTCTAACTTACATCCCTGCTCCAGCATCGAAACAATGGAAGTTGGACTGTTACAGCTGATTTAGGCGGGTCTGAGGTAAAACGCTAATGTCAATCAACTATCATGCGAGCGACCCAATAGAGAGTATTAGTGCCGGCTGAGAACGGCTCGATTTAAAAAAGGGGATATTATTTTTACAGATTAATTAAAAACCACTGCATGGATTTTTATCATTATAGGGTAGATTTGTACATACACTGCCAACACACATTAACGTTCAAACAACATGTAAAAGTGGGCATCGGAGCATCCGATGACCTCTTTAAAACAGATTAATAACAGTTGTAGCAGATGTATTGTTAATGTTAACTAATATGACATTGTAAATGTAAAATGGTACTAAATAGTGAAGGAGACTGCAAGAAGACTCACAGCCCGAGCTCCTTTGTTTCCCTCGCGGTATTTCTCCAGAAGGAAGATGTACACAGAAATGGCTGCCATTGAATAAAGGAAGGAAAAGACACCAATGGTGACAAAGAACTCAGCAGAGGAAGAGTTGTCTCCCACCAGAAACAGACGTTCAGGCTCCGGCCCTTTACATGTAGGAGCATCAAACCATACCTGGTGCAGTCTGTGGAGAAAGACACTTGGTAAATGTCTGTCAGCGGTTACATTTGAGAGTGTGCGTGCATGTTAATACAAGATAATTCACTTGAAAAAGTTTAAAACATTCACTTTAAAAAAAGACACTGTAAACGTGTTTCTGTTGATGGCTGTCATTTGTAAATTAATTCTTTTGAGTCTTTTTTTCCAGTGAATCAGTCTGCCCTGAGTTACGTCTCATTTGTCTCATTCAAACATCTAAAAAATTATTTATCCATAGATGAATTTCTGCAGGCTGTTTGGAACCTTTATTTCCATATATATATATATATATATATTTAATTTTCGTATATAACCTATATACTTACATTGTACAGTGAAAAACGACAGTACATCTGACCTACAGCACTATGTGTGAACTGGCTGGATCAAACACGTCAATTAAAGAACAGAAGACTGTCAATGTTAATTTAGGACTTGTGTCTGCTGTTCTGTGATCTGATCGGACGGGAATGACAGTGGAACACTGACCTGAACGGGTAGGCAAACTCAACCTCAATGTTCAGGTCACTCTCTGAGCGATTCTTACACTCCACGCTCATGCGAAACACTCCAGAGTAACCACCACAGGTGGAGAATGCGAAGATGGCAAAGAACTGAGAAGAAGGATGAAAGAGAGAATCAGTTATACTGAATAAGTATGCAGAATGACAACTAGCATGTTTTTACAAGTAACATACAGTATAAATCATAATAAAAAATGTAATATTATAGTACAAGTTTCACCAGTGGCCAATTTTTGGATGGGCTTTTATCCTGGCAGCTCCAAAGACAATATAAAGGTGAATATTTCCATATATATTCTATATATAGTGTATATGTATATGGCTGACAATGATGGCAAAGCTGAATTTTCAGCAACATTACTCATCTTCAGTGTCACATGATCCTTCAGAAATCCTACTAATATGCTGACATGATGATCAAGCAACATTTATTAGTATTACCAGTGTTTAAAAAGGATGATACAATACTAGTTTACAGTCAGTTAAAAAACGATAAATTAATACTTGTATTTAACATGGATGCATTAAAATATAAATCGAACATATTTTTCCTTACACATATATGTGCATTTATATATACATAATAAATATACACAGTACACACACATATAGTAGGTAAACAAACTTTTTATCTTGAGTCGATTAATTGCGACTAATCGTTTTGCAGCTCTACATTAAATTAATCAAAAGAGACAGTAAAGACATTTATAATGTTAAAAAATTTGATTAAAAAAGTGAAAAAAATATTGAAATGTTTGAACATTTTAAAATAATTGTTTTTATTTTAATACATTTAGAAATGTAATTTATCAGAAATCATTGTAATATGCTGATTTGCTGCTCAAGAAACATTTCTTAATATCAGTGTTGAAAACAGATGTGCTGCTTAATATTTTTGTGGAAATTCTAGGTATTTTTAGGATTCTCTGATGAATTGAAAGCATTTGTCTGAAATAGAAAACTTTACTGTCACTTTTGAACAATTTGAACATGTCCTTGCTCAATAGAAGTATTTAAAAAATCAAAACTGATTCCAGTTTTGAATATTTGTATTCAATAAATATATGGTTTTCAGACATTTCACTTGTAAAATTAAATATGTCTAGAAAAAGAAAGGAGTTGCATTTAAAAATACAGAAATGAGTAAGTTATAGACTGATATTATGAGATGATTCACCATCTGCTGTTTCACACCACTGACGGCACCTTTCCTCTGCTACCCAATCAGACGCACTGCTGACACAAGCACACTAGTGCGAAGTGTTGCACCTGTTGTCATGGATACTTAGCAAATGAGATGAGGCGACAAACATGAGGCATCAACGAATTATCACAATAATGTTAGTGAACTGATTGGAGCTAAAGCAGTAATTACAGAACACCTAGCATTAGCAAATGTACTAAAGCCACAATGGTGCAGGCACGTGCTCACACACACACACACAGATTAGTTGGTCAGAGTATTTTTACCACACCCTCCCTTCACTGCAGGAAGATCCGATTGAATAGAAAATCCGGCTATTAATCTTACTGAGGTGCTTCACCATCTGTCACTACACACGCTGTGCCCATCTACTATATGTCACTCTGCGTGCACACACATTTACACACAAACACGCACATAAGCTCTGTTCCAAAACCTAGTGAGTTGCCTCACGGCCGACACCAGCAGCGTCCTGACCAGCACGGAAAAACTGACTGATCTGGAATCCGTGACACAAATAGCACTCTGCACACAATTTATTTAGTCAACATGAAATCAAAATTCACAGTTCTTATTTTCTTAAAGTGTTATAAGGCATGGAAACTTTTATAAAAAATATTTGCAGAAGATACAAGTGGGGCAAAAACTGGTCTGTGTCCCTCCCTTCCAGCAACCTATTATTCCCATGAGATTGCAGCAATCCAGAGTCAGTGACCAATCAGTGCCACCCCGCTCCTCCTCAGTGCCTTTTTTTTTTTTTTTTTTAGCAGTGCTGGCTCCAGAAGTATTTTTCCCGTTCATTTCCTAAAGGGATTTTAAGAAAAATCTTCATTAAAGTGTTATAAGGCATGAGAAACTTTTATAAAAAAAATTTGAAATCAGAAGATACAAGACTGTAATAAAAGAAGTCCACTTCCAGAACAAAAATTTACAGATAATGTCCTTACCCACTGTCATCCAAGATGTTCATGTCTTTCTTTAGTCGTAAAGAAATTATATTTTTTGAGGAAAACATTTCAGCATTTTTCTGAATCAGTGCCCTGATTTTGAACTTCCAAAATGCAGTTTAAATGCAGCTTCAAACGATTCCATGTTCTCTCTCTGTATCACTGTTTTACCGTTTTTTTGTTTGACTTTCTTTGCATGTTCACTTTGCAAAGACTGTGTCTGTACTTCTGCAGTGATGTAGGATGATTTTGAAATGATTTTTGAAGTTGAGGGAGAAAATACGATGGGAGTTTTTCGACATACACTAATTGTCTTGAGTCAGAATACACAGAGTTCAACAAGAGCAAGACAAGACGAGCGTTTGAGAATAAAAAGTATTTAAATTGTATTTTTTTTAATGAAAATAACCAATCGTTTCTCTGGATAAGTCCCTTCTTCCTCGGCTGGGATCGTTTGAAGCTGCATTTAAACTACATTTTGGAAGTTCAAAATCGGGGCACCATATCAGTCCATTATATGGAGAAAAATCCTGAAATGTTTCCTCAAAAAACATAATTTCTTTATGATTGAAGAAAGAAAGACATGAACATCTTGGATGACAAGTGGGTGAGTACATTATATGTAATTTTTGTTCAGGAAGTGGACTTCTTCTTTAATGGCCTTAGTGAAGGAAAAACTACAATCCCATGAACCACTGCAAATTACATAATCACTTTAAAAATATAAAACTAAAATGTTGATTTTACAGAAACAATATATTTTAAGTTAACTGCAATATAGTGGAGCCAAAGAGCACTTTTGGTGTGCTTTTCTGCGACTCTCTGATTGGTGGTATTTTCTGTACAGCATCATGGGTAATGTAGTTTTTCACCATGAATTCCATTATTAAACAGAATTACTTTAAAAATAAGCTGAAATAACGTGGGCTGACAGATACAGAAACAAATACCATTGATTAACAACCTCAGAGCTCACAGTAGTAGCTTCCATTTCATTCAGTTTGATGTTAGCATGTTGCTAAGCTAATGGAGTGCACTCTAATAGGAATTAAATACACTTAAAGAAAACCAGGTTTAAAACAGCATGAGGGTGAGTAAATGATAGAATTTAAATCAATACTCGTGTTGTCAAAATTAACGCATTGATGCAGGCAATTAATTTGTCCAGTTTAACAACATAAAAAATATTTAAATAAAAATAAATAATTGTTGAAAAGTATAATTTCATATTAAAGTGTGAATGAAACTACAGGCATGTGTGTCAGATCCAACAAGTTCAGCAGCGGCAGCTCTTAAAGTAATAGCAGCCAAATAAGCTGCTGCTGTGATGTCTATTAATCAAAGAACAAAAAAAAAAGAGGATCAATAACTTTTTTAGATTCAAGGATTCATATATATTTAAATTAATATTTAGTGTTTGATAACTTTATTTGTTTCTGTATATTTTCTCCTTGCTGAAGGTCACAGGTAAATAAAGGGTTTATGTGCAGACTGTTTTAAGTTCACTTAAATTAGAAGCTGTTATTTTTTAAAGTCTAATAAATATTTAAAATTGATTGCTTTCAATTATACTGTAATCTAAAAAAAAGAACAATTTCCTAGACATCAGTAGTATTGGTATCAGTGATACTTACCTTCAGTCAAATAATATTTAACAATTATTAAAAATATAGCGTTTTTATGTTGTTTCTATATTAATTTGAAGATTGAAGGTGAAATTATTAATTATTGCAATATAAAAGTAGGGTACAATGGGGCTAAAGGTGCCTCTGATATTATTTTCCTCTAAACCACTAGATGGCACAAAAATGTAGCACTTCCAAAACATCGGCTTTTTAAGATGCATATATTTGGCTGATCCTTGATCCTTGCAGTGCAAAGTCGATTCTGTGCTTACTTGATCTAATATTTGAGGTTTTTAACAATGTTGTAGATTTAAGTAGCAGATAAGAATCGCTAAAATTCTTGAATATACACTGACCAAAATTATAAACACAACACTTTTGTTTTTGCCCCCATTTTTTTATGAGCTAAACTCAAAGATCTAATACTTTTTCTATGTACACAAAAGGCCTATTTCTCTCAAATATTGTTGACAAATCTGTTTAAATCTGTGTTAGTGAGCACTTCTCCTTTGCCGAGATAATCCATCCACCTCACAGGTGTGACATATCAAGATGCTGATTAGACAGCATGATTATTGCACAGGTGTGCCTTAGGCTGGCCACAATAAAAGGCCACTCTAAAATGTGCAGTTTTACTGTATTGGGGGGTCCGGGGGGGTCCGAAAACCAGTCAGTATCTGATGTGACCACCATTTGCCTCACGCCGTGCAACACATCTCGTTCGCATAGAGTTGATCAGGTTGTTGATTGTGGCCTGCGGATCGTTGGTCCACTCCTCTTCAATGGCTGTGCAAAGTTGCTGGATATTGGCAGGAACTGGACACGCTGTCGTATACGCCCATCCAGAGCATCTCAAACATGCTCAATGGGTGACATGTCCGGTGAGTATGCTGGCCATGCAAGAACTGGGATGTTTTCAGCTTCCAGGAATTGTGTACAGATCCTTCCAACATGGGGCTGTGCATTATCATGCTGCAACATGAGGTGATGGTCATGGATGAATGGCACAACAATGGGCCTGAGGATCTCGTCACGGTATCTCTGTGCATTCAAAATGCCATCAATAAAATGCACTTGTGTTCGTTGTCCATAACATATGCCTGCCCATACCATAACCCCACCGCCACCATGGGCCACTCGATCCATAACGATCCATCAGCAAACCGCTCACCCACACGACGCCATACATGCTGTCTGCCATCTGCCCTGTACAGTGAAAACCGGGATTCATCCGTGAAGAGAACACCTCTCCAAAGTGCCAGACGGCATCGAATGTGAGCATTTGCCCACTCAAGTCGGTTACGATGACGAACTGCAGTCAGGTCGAGACACCGATGAGGACGACGAGCATGCAGATGAGCTTCCCTGAGACGGTTTCTGACAGTTTGTGCAGAAATTCTTTGGTTATGCAGACCGATTGTTGCAACAGCTGTCTGGGTGGCTGGTCTCAGACGATCTTGGAGGTGAAGATGCTGGATGTGGAGGTCCTGGGCTGGTGTGGTTACACGTGGTCTGCGATTGTGAGGACGGTTGGATGTACTGCCAAATTCTCTGAAACGCCTTTGGAGATGGCTTATAGTAGAGAAATGAACATTCAATTCACGGGCAACAGCTCTGGTGGACATTCCTGCAGTCAGCATGCCAATTGCATGCTCCCTTAAAACTTGCGACATCTGTGGCATTGTGCTGTGTGATAAAACTGCACATTTTAGAGTGGTCTTTTATTGTGGCCAGCCTAAGACACACCTGTGCAATAATCATGCTGTCTACTCAGCATCTTGATATGCCACACCTGTGAGGTGGATGGATTATCTCGGCAAAGGAGAAGTGCTCACTAACACAGATTTAGACAGATTTGTGAACAATATTTGAGAGAAATAGGCCTTTGTCTTAGATCTTTAAGTTCAGCTCATGAAAAATGGGGGCAAAGACAAAAGTGCTGCGTTTATAATTTTGGTCAGTGTATCTTGAGACAAAGGTCTTCTTAATGATTTTCAGTTTTGTTTAAGACAATTAAAACAGCAGTTTTTAAATAACAAAAGAATATGTAAAAGTATGGTATTTGGGGTAAAAAATCTCCCCGGCTGTTGGGGCTAAAAGGCACAATAATTACATAACATGATATTTAATAAATGGCTGACTTTTCCATTTGTGACATGACATTGTTAGATTCAGATGGTAAATCACATATATTATGTTAGGTGTCCATCTTAGAGATAATCACCATGTTTAGAATGAAATCATCATATTGAAAAGCATGATATTAATCGCATCATATAATAAAATATAATTTGTTGTTACTACTGTAAATATATATTAAATTATTATGGGTTCTCCTTCAATGCTTTCAGAATCTTTACTTTTTAAAATGATTTTATGTTTTATATCAACATATTTTAATGAAAAATAATTATTTTATCAAAATAAGCAGAAAATAGTGCAAACTTTGCTAAAGTATCTCTGTTAACTTAGACATTATTAAAAAACAAACAAACAACAACAAAAAAACATTATTTTAGCTAAAGTATTTGTATCAATACTGTGTGCCTTTTACCCCATGCTGGTGAGCCTTTTACCCTGTGTGTGGGGTAAAAGGTCCCCCTTGCCACCTCATACATTTATGAGATTTTTAAACAAAATAAACAACTTGTATGATTTATTTTCACACAAAATCTGTTGCTCCATAAATATTCAGTACAAACGTATATATTTTTTGCAATCATACACTTTGGGCTCAGTGAAAAGCACATTTTTCTTAAGGTGTGCCTTTAGCCCTGTTGTACCCTATATTTAAAACTTGATAAAATTGTGATTAATTTCAGAACAAAAAAAAAAAAAGTGATTAATTCGTTTTTGTTTTTTTTAATCAGTTGACAGCACTAATGAATACACAAAATGAATCAATGATATGGATCAAAACTGAATCACTACTGAATTTAGCTTTTTGATTTTTCTAAATGAATCAGCACTGATATAGCAACACTGTCAATGTCTTGCTTTTTAAAATGGGAGAATTAAAATTTCAGTGATTTATTAGCATTTTGTTAACCCTTTTCAGCCATATAGCATTAAACATTGGTTTAGTAATAAGTTTAGCTGGTTAGTAATAAGTTGAATTTTAATTATATTACAGCAATTTTAATACATAACAGTAATTATTTACAGTAACTTGTGAATCTCAGTACACAAATAGTTACTGGTGTAATATGGCACAAACACCAGATGTAATGAACACAACACTTCATTTTCCTGCGTTATTACTTGTACTGAATGATTATATTTGTTAGAAGACAACATGAATGATAAAATAAAAAAGATGAAGACCAAAAACAACAGAAAGCATATCACACAAGATCAGTCATTTTCCTTTTGCATTAATAAAGGCCCAAAGGGATACAGTATTTTAATAGCATATCTTGACAGCTGTTGAAAAAAAAAGGGAAGTTCCAAAAAAATCAAACAAGAATCGAAACATTTCAAATCTTATTTGATTCCTATAATTTTACTGGATATTGTGTGAACTCTGTTTGATTTGCAGAACAATAACAGAAAGAGCTTTAGCAGTTTTCAAATCCCCACAGATTTTTTTCAATTCTTTTTGATACACGGATGTTTTACCCAGCTGGTTCAGTTAGGAATTATGTGTTCCCATTTAGGACATCTAGGTTTTTGCTTAGTGTTGCTGTAATCCTATAAGAAAATTGCCATTATGATCATGTAGGATTGGTTCCAAATTAGGACAGGACTCCTGTAAGCCTTCCCTTAGGATTTTCAAATATAAGGGAATAAATGAAAGAAGGAATATGAAAAGATGTTACTAAAATTCAATTTTGTTTCTAATCTGATCCTAAGAGACATTAAAATTCCCTAAACCATTGTGCTGTATTACGATTGCGGTTATGGTGTCATCACATTAAAATATCTATTATTGTATATTGAGATATTAAATGTGTTTAAACCATTTAATGCATTTTCAAGTATTAAGTGGCAGTAGCTCAGGAAAATGGGAGTTGAATTTGTGAATGCATCCAAACCATATTTATCCAATAAAGGATTATTTCATCCACATAATTTGGCATCGTTCTGCAATTTTGACAGAGTTTTGCTGGAAAGAACCAAGACCATATGTTTACTGAGGATTCATGCCAGTTCTGGTCCAGTAAATTTCTGGGCAGTTCATTATTTTAGGAAGCTTCAAATAGAAAATTAAACAGATCTGGGCATTAACACATGTGAACCAAAATGCAAGCTGTTAAATTTACAGATGCCGCCAGATATACTGTCAAAATGACCCAGTATATCTGCCTGATGTTTTATTACAGCAACAGCCAACATTTCAGAAGAAATTGTAAAAATATTTCCTCAGTAAAATCTAAATTAAATTATTATAATTCATTTATTAATGTATCAATAATGCACACTTGTTTGCAAGCTCACATGTTAGAATTGGAGATGATTCATAACAGACAGCCTTGCTTTCCTAGATCTCTTGACTGTAAACTAGCGTCGGGTTCCTCTGCGAGCGCCGGTTACGTAAGCAGCAGTGACTGTTCACAGCCTCCCACACAAGCTGTGCACAATACCATGTGCATGTGTTGTGTTTACTGCCAGCTATAATTGAGATGAACTAGATTTGCACTTCTTGTAAGAAAATGTCTGTACTTTCAGTAAAATTACAGTTTTACAGTTGCAAACCTAAAATACTCTACAGTTTTGTAGAAGGAAATAATATGAAGGAAAGAACAAAGAAAAAGACATTAAAAAACAACACCTTGCACAGTCTGTAGTTACTCACCCATTGTAAGACTTTAATAAATCCTAATGGCTGTTTGATGATTGTGAACTGCCCAGTGGCGACCAGCTAAAAAATAAATGCACAAATAATATCAGCAACAAAAAGTACAGCTATAAAAAACAAGATGGGTAAAATGAGTACATAAATGAGTACACTTTTACAAAGAGTACTTATTATAAATATAACATGCTTTAAAATACAGAGAAATGAAAATGAAATGATGTTTTCAGACACTTAATTGCATGTTAACTGCAAGTAAATGAAAATGTACTATTTGTATTTAAACTATAGTAGCTACAGTAAGCCTTTTTGAACCACTTATATGTAATTTTATAATTATTTCTATTGCCGTTCTATTGAAATATGGTTAAAGTGAACTGCTTGAATTATGAACTAGAATATACTTTAATGTCACTTCTGTTGAAACGACGTGTATTGTCGTGTCGTGTATTTAAATATATTTATAATTACATATTTGTGAGCCTGGACCACAAAACCAGTCTTAAGTAGCACAGGTTTATTTGTAGCAATAGTCAAAAATATATTGTATGGGTCAAAATAATCGTTTTTTTTTTTTTTTTTTATTAATGGCAAAAATCATTAGGATATTAACTAAAGATCATGTTTCATGAAGATATTTTGTGAACTTCCTACCATAAATATATCAAAACTTAATTTTAAATTAGTAATATGCATTGCTAAGAACTTCATTTGGACAATTTTAAAGGCAATTTTCTCAATATTTTGATTTTTTTGCACCCTCAGATTGTAGATTTTCAAATTGTTGTATCTCTGCCAAATATTGTCCTATCCTAACAAACCATACATCAATGGAAAGCTTATTTATTCAGCTTTCAGACATTCAAAAATTGATTAACTTAAAAATATTAACTTAAATGTAAAATCAAATATTACACTACAGTTAAAATAATTCTAATCAAGTTCTTTACATGTTAATCAACACATAAAAATAAATATATTTCTTTAAAGCACTACAAAGATTATTAAAACAATTAAATTCACTTTAAAGTAAAACTTTTAATTTGACATTATTACAGAGTTTTGAAAGTGAACTTAAGTGTGATAAGAAATCAGTGTCATTAAAAAATGCATTCTTATTAAATACACTTCACATTTTATTTCATTAAAATTATCTGCAAGTAATATACTTATAAGATATGAAATACACCACAAGTGCACATTCAATAAAATTAAGTGGACTACTTTTTCACAAGGGCATCCAGCCTGTATGTTTACCTACAGTCTGTCTTTCTGTCTGTGTAATGTATATAGTATTTTTCAATTTATTACTTCTCCTGAGTCACATATTTTGTTGGATAATGCAGGTATGTTGCCTTTGGCTCCTTTTTCTCGATACACTGTAACAACCTGACAGTCCCTGCTGACGTCAGTGATGACGACAGAGCCGCCCGCCGCAGCGTCCAGAGCGACCAATAGCGCGCACACGAGAGGAGAGGGAGACTTTGCAAGCATTAGAATTAGTCAAAGCTGCTTATCTCAACGTTTCCTTTATGAAAGTGCAACTGGCGAGCATTTACAGGCTACAGGCCGATATATTTGACTCACACAGCGGGCGCGAGGCCAGAGAGCAGGCGAGAGAATGCGGCACGCTGCAGACTGATGCAGTGACCGCGTCGCACTCTCATCTCTCACCTTGTTCTTTAATGCCGGTGCAAACTGTACGCTATCTGCTGTAGTCTAGTTTATGATAACCATGTTCTGTTATGATTTAACAACTGACACACGTTGAGTGAATAAATACTATTATGAAGTCCGAGCGAATCGGTTCTTTCGGACGGTTTGACTCGGTGAGCTAGTTGACCGAATCGTTTGTGGCGTCACTCAAAAAGCAGCATTTTAAGATTCACTTTTTGGTTGTGTACATTGTTTATGATTCATTCGTATCAGCTACTCACAGTTTAACTCTTAAAGTTCTCTCTTACACAGTTAAGTAAACCACGAAGCTTGTGGGAATCGGTTCGATTGAATCACTAAAAAGAACCGGTTCAAAAGACGATTCGCTCGCGAATTGGACATCAATGTGAATACAGATAAATAGCCCGCAGACGACTCTCGTCCTTTTATGCCTCATCTCACAGATGCATCATGAATATAAAGACCTTAGGCTATCTGAACAGCCGGTTTGAGCTATGTCAATCATAAACAACCCCGTTTGAAAATAGTTGCGCATTAGTTTTTACTAAATGTATATCCTGCCGTATAACATACCCCCGTCGCAATGCACTGCATAAATCCTAGTGTTATTTAAATATTTCACGTGAAATGCACTGAATTGCAAACGGTTTTCTGTTGTGTTTATTTGGTGGCATCCAGCAGGAATTCCCTGGAAGTCAACGAGACGTCGTGTCTAGGTATGTTCTTGTCCTAGTAAGTCATTCATTTAAACTCCTTTATCCGTCATGTTCAAATCAACGTCGCTCAGTCAGATACTACAGTAGCCGTAGGTCTACACTCGAATAAGCGCTAGGACTTTGCAGAATTTATTGGTGAATAGCTGTGATTGAAATCCCTACCTGGTTGACAACATCCATCTCGGCCGCCTTGTCGCTGATAAGAGGATCAGACGAGTGGAGGTAGAGCGCCGCTACATCCAGGTCACAGCAGGAACAGCGCTCAGAAACACCGCTCACAATAATCTGTCGGTCAAGTCATGCTGGTCTGAAGAAATGTGCTTGTTTTTTTCTGGATTATCAACCTCGAATTGCATAACAATGGCTGTACTCCTTATTAAAATTTACTGTTTTAATGTAATGGGTATCAACAACAACAACATAAATAGAGAAATAGTGACAGTAATTGAATAATAATAATATAATATTTTTACTCAACCGACTAGTTAGAATACATTTAATGAAAAACAAAGGATTTAATGTTCATAACAGAATAACTACTATGTATAAAAAATGTCATTCTAAAAATATAATTATGTTTTTCTTAAATAACGTGTACTCCCTATTTGCAGGCTTTACTATTCTCATATCATATATAACTGTGATGTTCTACAAAACAACAAGCTTTAAAACACTTTTTCTGTACTGGAGAAAATGAGATTTACTGTGAAATCTGTTTTCTCTTAGATACGTGACCAGTGTAAACTTCATGGTGAATACTTTTACATCACTCTTGTCAACACAGTCCATAATTATAATATATATATATATATATATATTTTATTATGATTATGGACTGTGTTGACAAGAGTGATGTAAAAGTATTCACCATATACACCGTTCAAAAGTTTGGGGTCAGTAAGACTTGATAGAAAAAAAAACAGTAATACTGCAAAATGTTTTTACAATATAAAATAATAATAATTTTTTATTTTAACATACTTTAAAATAGAATTTATTCCTGTGATGAAAAGCTGAATTTTTATCAGCTGTTACTCCAGTCTTAAGTGTCACATGATCCTTCAGAAATCATTCTAATATGCAGATTTATTATTAGAATGATCAATGTTGGATAATATCAACAGTTGTGCTGCCAAATATTTTTTGGAACCTGTGATTTTTTTTTTTTTTCAGGATTCTTTCATGAATAACAAGTTTAAAAAGTGCAGTGTTTATTCAAAATATAAATATTTTATAACAATGTAAATTATTTATTATTAACTTTTAATAAACTTTTAATTATTAACTTAATACATCCTTGGTGAATAAAAGTATTAATTTTTTAAAAAAGAAAAAAAAAAAAAAAAAAAAGAAACAATAAAAATGTACTGACCCCAAACTTTTGAACGGTAGTGTATATATAGGCTTTATCTAGTGGTTCTTTTGGGAGAAACAGTAGGGCATTTTACACCAAGGGGGCATTTCCCCCACTCTTCCCTACATACTGTAACACTGAACAATTTAAACTGTTTTCCATAGTTTGCATTTGAATTGTTTCATTTTAACTGTAAAGTACAAAATAAATGTCCATTAGCTCCACACAAGATTTAAGTGGAATTTGCATGATGCTGAAAAGTAAAAAGCATGAAATTTGTTCAGTGGACATGCATCAACGCATACCTAACGCATTGGCTGTCTTTCTGCTAATCCTCAACAGTTCTGGCAGAAATACTGTAAAACAAGGCATTATAGTAAATGTCACCTTGATACAGTATATTGTTTTTATATATGTAGATCTCTTCGTGCAGATTATGTTCTTAGTGATTCAGGTTTCTCGCCGTTTGGGTCAGAGGCTTGACATACATAAGTTGCACCTAAAAGAAATGTTCATATTTAAATATGTTATCCATTTTTGTCCTACCAATGTTAAAACCTCTGAGCTCTTGTGAGCTCCTTAATGCAAACAAACTGTTTATGATACGACTAAACATACATTTGAATGAACATACAGTGATTTTCACATTTAAAATGCATATAACCAACAAAATCTCATAGTAGTTTGTAACTATTTTACAGTTTAGTGATTTAGTTGCTAAATCTACTCATGCCCCATGGGTTATACTGGGTTAGGAATTGGGTTAAAGATGGGCCTTCATGTTTCCTTTTTTTCTTAAAAAATGTATGTTACGATTCACATAATTCAAATTCATACAAAATCGCCACATCGTTTCCTGTGAGACTGGGTTAATATAATACATAAAAGTGCCTGTAAAATATATATGGGTTAGTCTGGAGCTAATTTTAATGGGGTGCAAATTCCAGCATGTCGCTTCAGGTTTAATTGTGAGCGCAAGCTAAAATATAAGAAGACTAGATAAAATTTATGACGATAAAGGTAAACAAACAAAACAAAAAAAAATCAACATGGAATAAACATTAGGGGGTGTTTACACAACACTGTTTTCAAATAAAATTCCAACAACAGGGTTTTGGAGGGGGAAACCACAAAACACTAATTTGTGAAAACGGTGATGTCACAATCGTATAAACATTCTTTCAGTCCAAAACCAGGAGAAAAACATCTCCTGTCAAAAACTGCTACACACCTTTCTACATAACCGTTTACAGTCTATTATCTTTTTATCGTACTGTCCTGTTCTTTGAGTGCCACACAGCAGAACCAACCACGCTCACATAATGGTTTTAATCCACAGAGTTTACAACAGTTGGATCTTGCTTCATATTCAACATTTATTTTAACATTTATGTCTCTCTCCTCTTCACAGTAAATAGAAAAATCCTAGAGATCCACCCCAATCTTGGCCAAAAGAAAAAATAAGCATGAGGTTTTAAGAGATTCTCAACTTGTCCCTCCTTGAAATTAAATGTAACAGTATATCAGAACTGGAGGCTATAGTTCAAACACCAGAACATGAAGTTCTGCATGGCCCAGCAGACAAAAAGTTCAAACAGAAACAGTCAAAGTTCAAAAACAGTTGTGAAAAACAAGTTATGAATGATTAAGAACTTCAGCTACTTTAGTAAAGCTGGGATTTAGAGGCAATGACCAGGCAAATGGGTCGAGAAGATCCACATGTGGCTTTGCATCTGAAGAGACACAAGAATCCATGATGAGGAGAACTGTGTTGGAGGTAGCAGCATCAGTCACTTGCTCACAAATGTCATTTCTGCTAAAAAAAAAAAAAGAAAAACAGGAAAAAAATGACAATGACATTAATTTAAAAATCATAATTTAATTTGATCACAACCTAAGATCTATTTGATTTGTCTTTGATATTGCACATAATATTTTTCACAAGGAATTGAAAGTATGGTAGGTGAACGCATAAGATCCCTCCCTCGCTGCAAATTATTCTCCAAAGCCACGCCTCCTCCAAAACACATGAAGGCACACAGGCAGACCAAAAGCTAACCAGCAACGCTGTCAGATTACCTCATGCCTCATTCACTGGTGAGAAAACATTGCAGTACAAATTGCATAATATTGCAATAATAACACCTTCCATTCTCACTCAGTCTGCAGTACTGTAATGGAGTGCGTCGATGACGTATCATGTCTGTGTGGAGGTATGCAAATACATACATTGACAGGCAGGTAGGACAGCCTATCGTAGCCCTCGGACCGAGGAATATGATTGAACGAACATTTTATGTTCCTACGCCTTCCACTGACAAGATAAATAAATACATTTGGACCACTTAACTTACTGATTGCTTTCAGGATGTAAAGAGACTTAACCAGCATAACAAGAAAATGTTTTTGAATCAAATCACCTACCCTTATGTGGGAAGTGTTGCGTCTCCTACAGCAGTTGGCACAATAATCTTAAAGAACAATAGTAACATACAGTCATTTACAGTTAACATGTCATCATAATTGACACTGTTTACTTTTAAGTTAGTTTTATTCTGAACAATTTATGAACGTTTGTTATTCTAATAACAAACAAGTAACCAACCAAAGAAAAAGTGCTTATCTTCATAATCTTTCATCAAAATGTTCCTTTTCTGCTGATATCATATAGACAGCACAGGCATGGATAATGTCAACCAATACCTTAATTTTAAGTATTTAAGCATTGTTTTAGCAAAATCACATTCAGATCTGGCTCTATTCTGGTGTTTTGTGTTTATCACTCAAATCCATTAATAAAATTTTTTTTTTTTTTTTTTTCACAGAAAATTTGGTTTCACAACAATAGGTAACACTTTACAATAAAGGTACATAAATAATCATGTATTCATACCTGAATTAATACTTCAACATTTAGTCAAGATAAGTGAAGACATGAGCTAATCATGAATAATCCTTAACTCTACAGTACCTAGTGTCTACAAATATAAAAGTATGAATACCTTTTCGATCGGACAAAAGCGAAAACTCAGGCCGTGTTTGAAGAAATCACCGGTAAGACCGTTAACTGTCACTCAGCGTTGCCATGGATACATGCGCACACTTTAAAGTGATGTCACTCGATCACGAGCTTATTTGATTGGCTATATTACACTTAAATGTTTGTGCTGGACCTATAGCAGTCTTAAATGCAATAACTAAATAAATAATTTTCCTAAATAACTTTTCTTGTCAGCTTACCAACAGTTTGATATACTAAAAAGTAAGAATTCATTTATTTGTCTTATACCTGTGTTTTCCACTTTCTTTTCTATTCTTCATGTTTTCCCTGGCTGCATTCATCATCACTCTTCAAAGATTCAACCTTATTTTATTTATGTATGTGGAACACATACATAAGGGCCTAAAAAGGGCCTAATTGTAGCCTATGTTCAATTACATATTGAAGTGTATCCTGTTTTTGATGTTTGCTAAGTTGAGGTAATTTTTAGAAATAAAGTCCAAATATTTTTATTCAACAACCTAGATTACATCTGATGGAAAAACACAGGATGTGATGTTCAGAACATGGTAACTACAGTAAAGCGGGAAGTTTCGTCCTCTGGGGTCATTTGGCCAGGGGTGTTTTTACACAGACAATGTTTGAAAGGAAAACCATTAAAATCATTATGAAAATATATTTATATTTTCCTTAAAATGTTCTTACTAACTTCAGGCCTTATTCTCATGTCATATATAACTGTCACCTTATGCAAAACAACAAACACTTTTTCTTATTGGTGAAAATTAGATGGTCAAATCTGTTTTCTCTCAGGGACACTGCAGTGTGAGCTTCACATTGAATATTACTACATCACTCTGGTCAGTATAGTCCATATCAACAACAAAAATGCAACAAAAATGTATTTTTACTCCATATAGTGGTTATTTTGGGAAAATCCCAGGTGTTTTGAGCAGATTATAAAAAAATATGTGCTAATATAAAATTCAATTAAGTGAGTCAGAATACAGAATACAGAATAACACAGCCTTAAATACATGTAAATACATATTTGATAGTTCATGCATTAATTAACATTTAGGAGGTAACAAAATCAAATAGTCTCTATAAGAACCTCTAATAAAATATTTATCATTCCTTCTTATAGAGACTGTTTCATGTTGAAGTAAGCATTAGTTCAGGTATTAGTACAGGGGTGGCGAACTTCAGTCCTGGAGAGCGGCAGCTAGCTTCTTGTTGTCGCTATGGCAAATATCAGCTGCTTTGTTTAAAAAAATGTACATTAAAGCTAAAATACACAACCTGAATGATGACAACATTTTTTTTACTCCTTTTCGTTTATTTCTTTATTTTTGTACTTCTGTTAACTATTAAACCATAAGTCGTTTTGAAAGGATTGTTGTATGTTTTGTACGTACGGTCATCTTTGTTCGTTATTATAGCAATAAAAAAAAAAATTAGACTAGTGATTATCAAAAACAGACTTTGCCTTTCATTTATATTTCACAAAATCCTTCTCTAGAAACCAGTTTCGATTGTTGCTACCGAAGCGCCACCTAGTGGCTGTTACCAAAAAAAGCATCAGAGTTTCGCTTCTTGGTACTCTATACTCTTTGACTCTGCGGGGCTGCGGATCTCCAGGACTGGAGCTCGCCAGCCATGTATTAGTACATGATTATTCAGTACATTTATTTATTTAAGTGTTACTGAAATATATGACATTATGAAAGCATAACATGTTGCAAATGGCAAGCAATATTACATTTTCGAAATTTTAGTGTTGAATGTTGAACAACTAATAAGCCCAGATGAAAGAGATTGATTAAAAATGTTTTACAAGATAAAACACAACAGTGGTCTTACCATGACAAGGCGGTAAAAACAGGAAAAGGATGATAAAAACCATGCTGACTCACTCTAAACCTGGATAAGTTGAATTTACTTAAAAAAATTAAGGAAACTGGTTGCCCTAAAAAAATTAAGTAATGTTAAGTTTATTTAACTTAAAATGTTTTGTAATATGAATTACAAATGTCAGTTTATTTAACTTAAAATGTTTTGTAACAATTTCATTTGCAATTATTGTAACTATTATATTTAAGTTAAATATACCAATTTTTCTAACTTAAATCTACACTGTAAAAAAATTAAACGCAAAAAAACAGTGAAATGCATGGCAGTACAGGGTGCCAAACATTTACCATTAATGGAAATAATGGTTAAAGACCATTTTTTAAAAAAACGGTCAATAACTGGCAGAAGCAGCTTCCAAACAAAAACTGTAAAATTAAAGTCAAACATCCTAAATTTTCTTAAACATGTTTTTTTTTTTTTTATTAAAATTGTTATTGTACATTTATTGCCCAGATCATCATCATGAAAGATTTTTTTTACAGTTAACCACTAACTAGCAATAGATCGCATGAAAAAACTAACAATCATAACTATCAATGTAAAATGACATATAACAAAACACCAACATTTGCCTGTCTTCTCCAGGACTAAAGCTCACACTCTACTCTTCAGCACAATGGTAACCCACAAAACTCAGACAACAGAAACCCTTTAAATCCCAAAAGAACATGAAACACTAACAGATCTGTCCAGATCACAGCATCTTCACTTAATACAAACTGGTCTGACTTTGTTTCTTTCATCCTAAACTTCTTATTGAGATTTAGCTGCGGTTTAGATGTTGATGTTTAATTGAAATTAATAAAGTTTGAAGTCACCGTTGTGGAGATAAGCATTTGCTTTAGTTGGGCTTTTGACCTTTCGTTTTTTAAATAGTTTTTTTTTTTTTTTTTTTTTCCTTTCCTTTCCTTTCCTTTCCTTTGATTGCTGTAATTGTGTTCCTAAAGCACATTTGTTATGGCAAAATCAGCAAGGAATATTCAGATCAGACAAAGCGGGTTCTGTGCTATGGATGGTCTTGTCATCATGTAGTGGTTTGACTCACTGACTTTATCTGAAATCTATTGTCTGAGCATGTTAATTAAAATTATTAATTTCTTTTTGTAGTAGTTTCTTGTAATTTCTAATGTTTAACCCAGCTCTGCTACTTTGAAAGTTTGCATGGTTCTTTGAGATAATTATTTAGCCAAGCATATGTGGAGTCACAGACATCAAGGATCTGCATATGAATCTCAACAATGGTGACAATCAACAAAAACTTGTTTTGTGATGTTCAGGGATAATCTGAATATTTTGTTTATATATTATCAACAAAATAAACCTACTAAGAACATGAAAAGCCCAACTAAAGCAAATGCTTATCTCCACAACGGTGACTTCAAACTTTATTAATTTCAATTAAACATCAACATCTAAACCGCAGCTAAATCTCAATAAGAAGTTTAGGATGAAAGAAACAAAGTCAGACCAGTTTGTATTAAGTGAAGATGATTCTTACTATTTTTTTACATTTGGCAGTGACTTTACTGTTTTTTTGCGTTTAATTTTTTTTTTACAGTGTAGATTTGTATTGGTATATTTAATTTAAATTAAAGCACAGTAACCTCAATGCATTTTACTATGGGTGTTTCATACCAAAACAGTTAAATAAACTTTGTCAATTTTTGTTACTAAATCTACTTAAAGCCTTATAAAACTAAAAAGCACAATAGCCTTGATTCTTACTATGTTTTACTACAGTGACTGTAGTTTTACTGTGGTATTTGTAGTTAAAGCACAATAACCTTGATTCTTACTATGGGTTTACCTCAGTACTGTAGTTTTTTATTTACAGTAAAAGCACACAATTACCTTGATTCTTACTATGTTTTTACTACAGTGACTACGTTTACTGTGGTATTTGTAGTTAAAGCACAGTAACGTCAACACTTACTATGGGTTTACCTCAGTAACTATAGTTTTACTGTGGTATTTGTAGTAAAAGCACAATTACCTTGATTCTTGATTGTTTTTACAGTGACTGTTTTTACTACAGTTGACTGCTTACTATGGGTTTACTGTGGTGGTATTTTTGTAGTTAAAGCACACTACAGTAAGTTTTCTGTGGTATTTGTAGTTAAAGCACTTCACTATGGGTTTACCTCAATAACTGTAGTTTTACTGTGGTATTTGTAGTTAAATCACAATAACCTCAACGCTTACTTTGGGTTTACCGCAATAACTGTAGTTTTACTGTGGTATTTGTAGTTAAAGCACAATAACCTCAACGCTTACTATGGGTTTAACTGTAACTCAATTACTGTAGTTTACCTCAGTAACTCTAGTTTTACTGTGGTATTTGTAGTTAAAATAACAACAACATCTGCACAGTAAAAACAACACCTACAATGTTTTTACCACATTAACCTTTTTAACTGTATGCTATTCGTAAAGCACAGTAATGACAATGCTTGCCACGCCTTTAATACGGTTTTGTGAAGTAATTGTAATTCAATATTTTGTTTCTGTCTTGCAGTTACATCGGATCACACAGCGGCTCTTTTAAGAAGCCATCTCTTGTAAAGGTTCTCTGTCTTTCTTTGTTTCTTTCTTTTCTTTCTCTCTCTCTCAACTTTTCCTTTCCTGTTTTTCTGAACTAATCCATAATTCATTTACACATAGCCTCTCTTTCTGTGGTTCATCATGGCATATTTTTAAAACTCAGAATCAAATTTTGACCAATTTTTTCAGAAAGCTGCTAGAATTAACAGGGAACTTGGACTTGAACCTCCCAATGCTGGTCTTGAAGAAGCTGTCAAGGAGGCTGAACAAGTCATTCAAAGGTTCGAACCCTTCACAAGTTTGATTTAATGTACACATCCTAATGTTATGTGTTAATAATAACATTCCTTACAGTCCTTCTTCTCAAATATTTTGGTCACAGATCATTTTTAGCACACTGTCTCATCATGTATATTTGTCTTTGTTTCAGCTGAAAGTGAAGACCAGAGGAAGGCCTGTCATGGGATTTGAATTAGGCCATATTGTGCGTTTACGGAGAACACCAAAAGCTGCAAAGGCAAACATTCCCAATGGTATGTCTGTGTTTGTCTGAGCACCTTGACTGAACTGTACTGTACTGTTACATTTGCACAGCATTTGATGTTTCTTTAACTTTGGTTTACATACACCACGGCCCTATCAGGAAGAACAAAGTATCATGTTGAAGTAGTGATAATTCATGCAATTTACCAAGTCAACAAATTCATTTGATATTGGACAAGTGTACTTATACAAAATTCTACGACTTTCACTCCTACTGCTGTCATTGGCCATAGCTTCAACTCGCATGTAGTTTGTGCCCATTTGTGTCCCAGTGTTTGTATCATCAAGTTTATATTAAGTCCATTGAATTCTTTTTTAACCTTTACAAATTGGTGCCGTCTCTTCCCGTTTTAACAGTACATGATATCTGTCCACACCTCAGAGTCAGCCTTTCTTTCCAGGGGTGCGTTTCCCAAAAGCATCGTTAGCCATGCTATGGACTATGGTCACAAGTTCTGTCGTTACCACCATAGTTCAAAGATTCGTTCTTTCCCGACACCATAGTTCAAACAAACATTCGCAAACAGTGTCACAAACTTACGTGGTTGGAACTACAGCTCCGACCTGTGGTTAGAAGCATAACATGCTTTCCTTGTTAGTAAGACATATGAGCTCAATAAATTATGCTCTTGGGCACAATAAGCAAACTAACATGCAGTACAATCTATATCTTTCATTGATCCCATATAAATGCATTTTAATCAATGTATTTTAAAGCTTCCGCTGTAGGTGCCATTATTGAATAGTGCGCATGCACATAGATGCCTACGGGAACCCCCGAGTATGACGTAAGAGGGAACCCGCAATGAATCAAACATCAAATAAAGCGAAATGTCAGGGAACAAAAAATAGTAATTTAGTCATGAGGTGCCATATTTAATATAGCTGCATTTTAGAGATCTCCAATCAATTAAATAGCATAAGTTATTACTCTGTGACGTCATTAACAATGGCCCTACATTGTTGAACTAATGTGGTTCAAATGATGGAGATGCGGACGTGTTCAGGAAACAGTTGTGACTAGCTAGTTAGTTTCCACAACAATGCATCGTACTATGGAGGTTAATCAGCAAGTTACGTCGTTGTACAGGAAACACACCCCAGGTTGATTTTTATTGAACACATCTGTCTAAGAAGCAAGAGTCTGGAAATGCTAGATTAACTTATCACGTGACAAAAAAAATCAATTTTCAGTTAATTTGGCCAAATCAGATCACTTAACGCTGTTCACACCAAGAACAAGAAATATACATAATGGTAAATATTTTAGCATCCACGGCAACAGACGATTACGGCCTGTTTACTGTTTTATACATGCTGCAGTTACAGTTGTTGTCTGCTATTTGTTGTTGTCAGTGTTTTTATTGTTCATCATGTGATTAAATTTTCCTGTCTTGCAGGATTTCTCACAGATTACTTGGTCCTTCTCCATCAGCTCTCTACAATATCAGCCCTTCCAAAAACGTCCACATCTCTCTCTCATGTGGCACATCTGCTCTCGCTCCTTTATTGCCAACTTCCAGTCTTAGCAAAATTATAACTGTCTAAAAAAAAATATATAACTGTTAACTTTTTTAATTGGTCCTGCATTTAGTCACAATAGAAGCAAACAGTGATTACAGGAGAATAATAATTGTAATATTTAATTTTTTTTTTTTTTTTTATTAAAAGCAAGAAAATAATAATTTCAACTGGAGCCTCGAAGCTCCCAGTTTGTAAAATATTAATTGCCATTTTATGACATTTTCTGTAAACAAATTCTATTTTTATTTTTTAATCCATTTAATAATGGATAATGTAGTTACATATTTGTTTCCATGAACCCATTATTTACTTTATCAATCAGTCATTGTTTGAAGTTGTTATATTTTACTATATTTTACTATAAAAAATATAACTTTATATATATATTTTTTTTTTTTTTTTTTTTTTTTTTTTTTTTTTTTTTTTTTTTCCATAGTGGCACAAACTGGAGAGAAAGAGTGCTGTTCTGGGCACAATGTTTGTCTTGGAAAAGTTTAACATATCAATAAACATTGGAAAATTTGTAATGTGTGTGTGTGGTTTTTATATATTCCTGTTCTTCAACTAGCAGAGCTAAGAATGGCAAGTTTGTAGGGTCCATTTTCAGGAAACATAAAAGTGATAAATTGTATGCCTTTAATACACTATAAATACACTGTAAATGTTATGAAAGCAAAATTGAATAGTTTGCTGCATGTTTGACATGTTTGAAGAATTTTTTTTTGTGAGCAAATGATTCATTACTTATTTTTCACACAGTATATGCACACTTTTGAATTTAAATACTGTACAATAATTATTATTAGTGTAAACAATGTATACCATGGGAGCCATTACACCCTTGTTTGGAGGGGGAAAAAAAAACAACAACAACACTGTAATCAACAAATATATTACTGCATCATGTTAACCACACAATGCAATCTGTTGCTGCAGTTTTTATATTAAATGGGGACAGATAAATCTTTAATCGATTATCTGTCCATTCACCACAAGAATCCGGAAGATCCTGTCATAAATGACCATATATGGACAAGTAAACTCTGCTCAACTGGGTTTCCATTGGCTTTGAAGTTTCCTGGCGCTTGCAGACACCCCTGTAATTGGACTATCTTTTAACCCAAATTAAAAAACGCTTAATGTTGCAAAGTGCGTTTTGCTGGTATTATTACATAATTAGTACATTCAGTTAACAGTTCAGTGTTGCTATTTCGTGAGAAATTAGCACTTTACCGAGATCATAACCCTAACCCCGAGCATAACCTAATTAAACTACAAATAACAGCGCCATGTTTTTCGCATCCTATCGATGAAATAGCAGAGGCTTATGGGTAATGTAGTTTAAAATGTTAAATAATAAAATGGGGAAAATACAATATTTTTTTTGAACAAAGGTATATATAAACATGTTCTGGTTGTGCAAACATCTATGACATATTTCAAAAGAGGCAGGTCCTCACATCCCTCCTCATGGGTAAAGCTCTACAATGGGCCAAGGCTATTTGGAATACTAACAATCCCATTATAAACTCCTACGATCTGTTTACTAATCATTTCTCCGAGGTGTTTAGCACAGCTACCGGTACACTCTCCACGTCAGATCAGCTCTTCCGCTTACGTCAAGGATCAACCGAGGTCAACGAATACACACTGCACTTCCGCACGCTGGCGGCGGCTAGCGGTTGGAATGAGATAGCCTTGTTGGGGGTCTACCGGCAAGGTCTAGACCCGGAAATTTGTGCAGCGATGGCCATATACGACGACAGCATCGGTCTGGAATCCACCCGAGTCGCACAACAGCTAGCCGCCTGCCAGCCAACAGTAACCGCTCCTCAGTCCGCCTCGGTGGTTGCTAGCTCTCCAGTACCAGAACCAATGCAAGTTGACTCCACACGGCTCTCACGCTCCGAACGGAATCGCCGGATATCTCAAGGATTATGTTTATACTGTGGTCAGCCAGGACATCTTCTCCGCAATTGCCCCATCAGGCCCCCATGTCCGGTGGTGAGTACTATCCTATCGGATATTGAAACAGCTAAACTCACTTTGTTATCTGCAACCCTGCATACTTCTAATCGTTCTCTCCCTGTATCTGCCTTGATCGATTCAGGATCCTCCGGCAACTTCATCTCCACGAAATGTTTAATGGAACTTCATCTACCACGCCATCGTCATCATCAGATTTACTCAGTAACAACGATTCAAGGAAAACCACTCGGGCGTGGGGTGGTACGTTATTCATCTCCATTCATCACACTGCAAATTGGATTATTTCATCACGAGGATTTGAGGTTTCTGGTACTGGAGGATTCCACCGTCGATATCATCCTGGGACGACCCTGGTTACAGGTACATCAGCCAGAGATCCGCTGGGATCCATGCGACATCATCCGCTGGAGCCAGAAATGTTCCACCCAATGTATGTCTCTTCTACCTCATCCCCGCAGTATCCACACTACTGTCGCCTCCACCCAGATTGAAAGCCCAGAACCGGTCATTATGCCAGAGATCCCAGCGGAATACAGGGCGTACCAGGACGTTTTCAGCAAGCTAGCAGCCACCCAATTACCACCTCATCGGCCATGGGATTGCGCCATCGACTTGCTGCCTGGAGCCCAACTACCTAAAGGAAGGATCTATCCCCTGTCCATCCCGGAGCGCCAGGCGATGGAGAATTACATCACAGAGGCCCTAAACCAAGGATTCATCCGCCCATCCACATCACCGGCCGCTTCGAGCTTCTTCTTCGTGGGTAAGAAGGATGGAGGTCTACGTCCGTGCATTGACTACAGGCAGCTGAATTCTCAAATCATACAACAACCCTATCCGCTCCCCTTGGTTCCTGCCGCCCTCGAAGAGCTTCGTGGATCCCAGGTGTTCACGAAGCTGGACCTGCGGAGTGCCTACAACCTCGTTCGTATCCGTGAGGGAGACGAGTGGAAGACCGCCTTTATAACACCTACTGGGCACTATGAATATCAGGTTATGCCGTACGGCTTATCGGTCAGTCCCTCTGTCTTCCAAACGTTTATGAACGAGGTGTTCCGGGAGTTTCTCCATCGGTTCGTGGTGGTCTACATTGACGACATCCTGATCTACTCCCAGAACATGGCCGAACATCGCCAGCACGTCCAGCAGGTCCTACAAAAACTCCGTCAGCATCAGCTCTACCTCAAACTGGAAAAGTGTGAATTCCACAAGTCATCTGTTCAGTTCCCAGGCTACAACATCAATTCCGAGGGCGTGCTTATGGATCAGGGGAAAGTTGATGCCATCCAGAACTGGCCACAACCTGACAGCATCAAGGCCCTTCAACGTTTCCTGGGTTTTGCTAACTTCTACCGTCGCTTCATCAAAGATTACAGCTCCATCATAGCTCCTCTGACCTCCCTCCTGCGGGGTAAGCCAAGACGCCTCACCTGGGACCCCGCTGCCCACGAAGCATTTCAACACATCAAGAAGCTCTTCAGTACTGCACCATTATTACATCATCCCGATCCCAACCTCCCATTCACCGTCGAAGCGGACGCTTCCACCACGGGAGTAGGTGCAGTACTGTCCCAAGCGGTCGGTGAGTCCTCTATTCTCCATCCCTGTGCCTTCTTCTCCCGTAAGCTGTCACCGGCAGAGCAGAACTACGATGTAGGAAACAGAGAACTGCTTGCCATCAAGCTGGCCCTGGAGGAGTGGCGACACTGGCTGGAGGGCGCTGTCCACCCCTTCACGATCATCACCAATCACAAGAACCTCCAATATCTCCGTGATGCTAAGAGACTAAACCCGAGACAAGCACGCTGGGCACTATTCTTTACACGATTCCGCTTCACCATCACCTACAGACCCGGATCCAAGAACATCCCCGCAGACGCACTCTCACGTCAGACTTCAGCAGACCTGCACACGGAATCAGAACCTATCATCCCACCTCATCTCATCGTCAGCCCTATCATATGGAGCCTCGACCAGGATATCCACCAAGCCACTCTCCAGGAGCCAGCTCCACCGGAATGCCCAGAAGGTAAGATCTACGTTCCTCGCTCCCTACGTCACCACCTTCTGGGCACAGCTCACGGGTCTCCGGGCTCTGGACATCCAGGCAGTAAGCGGACCCTCTCGCTTCTCCAGAACCGTTACTGGTGGCCTAGTATGCGCCGTGATACCATCAGGTACGTCCAGAGTTGCTCTGTCTGTGCCATGTCTAACTCTCCCCGCATGCTACCCGCAGGAAAACTGGTCCCATTACCCATCCCGGAGAGGCCCTGGTCCCATCTTGGAGTGGATTTTGTCTCTGACCTACCCAGTTCCGAAGGTAACACGTGTATTCCGGTGATTGTTGACAGATTCTCCAAGACCTGCAAATTTGTACTCCTTAAGGGATTACCTACTGCCATGGAAATGGCAGAACACTTGTTTAATCAGGTATTCCGCCACTTTGGTATTCCCGAGGAGATTGTGTCGGACCGGGGCCCTCAATTCATTTCTCATGTATGGAGGGCATTTTTCAAGCTGCTTGGTGTCACTGTTAATCTTTCTTCTGGATACCACCCACAGACAAACGGCCAGACAGAGAGGAAGATCCAGGAGCTCGGACGTTACCTCCGGGCGTACTGTCATGAAGATCAGCACAGCTGGAGCAGGTTCCTCCCGTCAGCTGAGTACGCACAAAACTCTCTCCGCCAAGATTCCACCGGCATAACACCATTCCAGTGCGTACTCGGTTACCAGCCTCCGCTGTTCCCCTGGACGGAGGAACCCTCTAATGTTCCAGCTGTAGACCACTGGTTTCAGGAGAGCGAGAGAGTGTGGGACTCGGCTCATCACCATCTCCAGCGAGCGGTATGCCGTAACAAACTCTTCGCTGACGCCAGACGCAGGACTTCACCTACCTACCAACCCGGAGATCAGGTCTGGCTATCGACCCGGGACCTACGGTTACGGCTGCCTTGTCGGGAGCAGCCGTAACCCGGGAGCTGAGTTGGAACCCCCTCCTCCTGAAGTCCTGGATCAACCCTCCATCTACGCGGTCAGAGAGATCCTGGACTCACGTCGTCGGGGAGGTCACCTTGAATTCCTCATCGACTGGGAGGGGTATGGACCAGAGGAACGCTCCTGGGTGCCTAGAGACGATGTCCTGGATCCTATGCTACTCGCCGACTTCCATCGCGACCACCCAGATCGTCCTGCCCCTCGCGGTCGTGGCCGTCCTCGGTGGCGTGTTAGGGCGTCGGGAGCCGCCCCTGGAGGAGGGGGTAGTGTCAGGCATTCACCTGCCGGAGTTTTGATCACGCACACCTGCAGCTGATTAACTCCACCCTTTATATAGAGCACCGGTCCCATTCACACCTCGTCGGGTCTACCGTTCACACCTCCTACGTTAGCTCCTGACTCTTCATGCTGTTCCCTTGGACTCTGCTCTCCGTGTTCCGGCTGGACTTATTGTGGCTCAATATCGGACTTATATCTGCTCATCACTACCAGGACTGTCAGCTAAGCTATTTCTCTGCATTTCAAACTACTGCTCTGTTCATCAATTGCTGTGAAATAAATCTCAAACTCAACTGTTACTTACCTCTCGTCTCCTCCTGTGTGTGTGTGTGTGACAGAAGTGAAGTATTTTACTAAGAGCACTTTCTAAAACACCTTTATACCACCTTTCCGTATATGTTTGAAAACTCTGTCTAACATTATTTAATTAACATAGCATAAGTAGTTGTCTTTCCAAATTTCTCTTTAAAGATATAATCAGACTTTGATTTATAGCCATTTGAAATGTTAATTTTCTTTGCTCTTCCAGGGGACTCTACTGGGTCCATGAGGGGTGGAAGAGCAGTAAAACATACACAGATCTAATCTCATCATGGACAACAAACTGTGCTGATTAGATGGTCTTTTCAGCAACTTCCCAATATGTAAGTTACAAGTCATAGTTATCTTAGAATAAGAACAGACCCAAAAAATCTACACCAGTGCCTATTTATAATGGGCTCCATTTATTTAAATAGATTAGGAGTAAAAATACAGTGTTGACAGTAAACAAAGACACCAGTTTAAACAACCAATACATACTGTGACACTTCATTGCACTATCCCAATGCCAATGTGTCATTCAGTAAGACAAGGTACAGACAGTGTGGTTTATGGTGCATATAATTAATGCAATGCAAAAAAATTATAATATAAAAGACCTAATTTGTATCTCTGTGTTGAACATTTCTCATCTCTGTCCTCTTCAGGTGCTAAAAATCAGTAATGTGCATGCTCATCTTGCTTATAATACAGTACAGGATTCATGTTGATCTTTCCCTGCTGCATTACCCTTAGTTGTGCATGAATTGTCTTTAGCAATATAGTTCTTGCAGCCTTTCATGTAACGCCATTAATACGACCAAATGTTCATGTCTTTATTAAAACAATAACAGTAATTATACAGAGGGTACATTTTTTTCATTTTTCCATTTTTTAATTTTTTTTTCCTCATTAATGTACACACAGCACCCCATATTGACAGAAAAACACAGAATTGTTGACATTATTGCAGATTTATTAAAAAAGAAAAACTGAAATATCACATGGTCCTAAGTATTCAGACCCTTTGCTGTGACACTCATATATTTAACTCAGGTGCTGTCCATTTCTTCTGATCATCCTTGAGATGGTTCTACACCTTCATTTGAGTCCAGCTGTGTTTGATTATACTGATTGGACTTGATTAGGAAAGCCACACACCTGTCTATATAAGACCTTACAGCTCACAGTGCATGTCAGAGCAAATGAGAATCATGAGGTCAAAGGAACTGCCTGAAGAGCTCAGAGACAGAATTGTGGCAAGGCACAGATCTGGCCAAGGTTACCAAAAAATTTCTGCTGCA